>NC_090437.1:480747978-481018233 GCF_031143425.1 Pleurodeles waltl | reverse complement strand
ATTTATGACGCTGAATAGCAATATCGTGGTTTCAAAGAACTGTCTTTTATTGGTTCTTGAAACAGTTTATACGATGAGTAATATGTACAAAGTTTATGGAATAGTAGTAGGTCCTCTTGGCTCGTCCTTCTTCTTCCTTCCCAGGCCTCGCGGGGAGCATGGAAACAAGAAAATAAATAGATACGGTAAGTGGGGAGGTTTGTTAAGGCTTAACTGTTCTCGTCTTTCCCTTTTCTCTCTCACTCTCTTTGTCCCTGCCTCCGCTGTCTTCTTATTGTCTTACTTCTTTTCGCCTGTGTTGTCCCTCTTCTGACTCTCCTGCCAGACTTCCTTCCTGCCTGTTTCCTTGCGTTCTGCGCTTCTTGCTTATGTACTGTTTTCCGTCTTTCTCCTTCTTTTTCTCTCTCTCTCTCTTTCTCTCGTTTATTCGTTTAGTGTACTTAATCGTAAATCTCTTCCTGTGTACGCTCTATCTTCTTGGTATCGTATTTCCTATATTTCTCTTCCCTTTCTTTTCTGTATCTGAACGACTGCTATTGTTTTCTTGCCCCGTCCCCTTTTCCCCGCAGTGCTCCCCATCCCAAGTGCCCGTTCACCCTCTCCTTTTTCCTCTCCCTTCTTTCCCCCTCCTCGTCCCCGCTCCTCTCACTTCCCGCCTCCCTTCCCCGTTTCCGTCTCCGTACCTGGAGATGCCACACTTCTCCGGAAGCGTGGCGGCGTATAAGCGGGCTCCCCGGGCCAGCTGTCTCCAAATCTCCTCTGTGATACTCCAGCTCCCGTCGGCTCCGTCTTCCGGCCGTCCTCCTCCTCGATGGTGGTTTCCTCGTCCTCTTGTTCCTCCTTTGTCACTCGTATGTCTCCACTCCCTCTCGCCTCCTTTTTCGATCTCTCTGACGCTCCGCTTTTAACCCGCAGTTGGTCCCGCGGTTGCCATAAGTGACCAATCAAATCGCCGGGGTCTACAGTATGCACCAGGTCGTGTGTGGCAGAGTCAGCACAAGTAAGAGAACTGTGTGGGTCGGAATGGAGCGACCCATCACATGGGCCTGCAGCACTGATTGAGCCACCACATTAGTAGCCCCTTAACCGTGTCTCAGGCCTGGTAAGGTTGGATTTAATATTACTATTTTAGAAATGCCACTTTTAGAATGAGAGCATTTCTCTGCACTTAAAACCATCTTTGCCTTACACCCTGTCTCCAATCAACATCTGGTCTGTGCTGGTTGACAGCTCCCTTCTGCATTTCACCCAGACAACCACAATCAGGACTCTCAGTCATACCTGCATTCATCTACATATTGAATGGGTCTTCCTTGGCTGAGAGGGTGGAGGGCGTGACACTTACATTTCAAAGGCCAGTGGCCTGTCTTCACACAATGGACTGATAAACACCCACAGGGACCCTGGCAGACAGGACTGGGCTGAAAGGGTAATTTGTGCACTTCAAAACCACTGCCTGGCTGCTCAAAGGACTCGTCTGCACTGCTATGCTGAGAAGGACTGCTGCCCTGCTGTTGCCCCGCTGCCCTGCTGGCCTCTGACTTTGCTGGAAGGACTCTGCCTTCCCTAAAAGTGCTCTCCAAAGGCTTGGATTGAGCGCGCCTCCTGTTTCCGAGATCTCATGGCCAACAAAGACTTCACCTCTTCAAGAAATTCCTTGTGCGTCAAAAATCGATTCAACACCTGCAGGAATCAACACGAAGACTGCATTGCAGCTGAGAAATCATCACACAGCCAACTGGGACAATGCAGCCCGACTGGAAATTTGATGCAGTGTCTACCTTGTGATGAAAAATTCAATGCATCGCCTACCGGATCGACGCAGTGCCTATTCCTTCTTCCAGCACAACAAGAATTTTCAACGCATCATCCCTGGGCGTCAAAATATCCCTGCATCGCAGTGAGGAACATAGACTGCGTGGCGAAAAACGATGAAATCCCCTTGCAGCGTGGATAGAAATGATGCATCGTCTGTGCCGCGTCAGAAAATCCAACGCAACACCTTATCTTTCCACGCATCTCTGCCTCTGCAGTCTCTGTGCATCATTATTTTTGATGCATACCAGGTACTGTGTGTAACAAAGAGACAACTGTTTATTTCTAAGGATTGAGACTCTTTTAAACCTTTTAAAAGTCATATTTCATCTTGTGCTTATTGGATCTTAGTTGTTTTGACTCTATTTTATTCAGATAAATATTATCTTTGTTTCTAAACCTGTGTGGTGTATTTTGTGGTGTTTTCACTGTGTTACTGTATGTTTTATTGCACAAATACTTTACACGCTGCCTTCTAAGTAAAGCCTGACTACTCAGTGCCAAGTTACCGAAGGGTGGGCACAGGGTAATTTGGATTGTGTTGTGACTTACCCTGACTAGGATTGTGGTCCCTACTTGGACAGGGGTATACCTTTGCCAACTTGAGACCCCATTTCTAACAACTACATGAAGAAGAATGTATGGGATGCAGTCAAAAATCTGGCTCAATGTTTAATGAATGGGACCTGCGGGTTTTGTAAGCTAAGCAACACCTTGTGCATATGATGTGTCCTGTTATGGGCTTAACTTTTTATCTTTGGCAAGATTTATCCTTCAGACTTCATGTCTATCATTCGTGAACTTTTCCCATGTTTTTTATCCGTAAGCTTTCTTCAGTAAAAATGCGATTTGTGTTCTTTACATGACTGCTGACCTGGAAAGACAGGAGAACCTATATCTAGTTAACCAATTTTCCCACAGCTGGAACCATTTGAAATCAGGTTCAAGTGGTATTGCATTGGCAACTTTTGCTTTATCGACTGTCACCCAAATTGATCTGTTTGAGACCCTATTATTTGTAGATCTGGCATACACCTGAATCACTTACGATTCCCAAAGAATTGTTACCCGTGTTTTCCCAGAATGCATTTCAATACATGTAGATTTATGTATTCATCTTCTGCCAACCATGCTAATCGAAGTAGACATCCCAGACTAGCTGACAATGTAAGGGACTTTAGACTAAAAACACTGGGCAACTATTTGTTATTAGATCATTTCCCATAGATTCACAATGTCCACTTGACTAATGTACCTATAAATCTGAAACCGCCTGCTTTCCAGTCACTTCCCAGCAAGGTGACATCATCCTGGTTGCGCGTTGGGAAGTTCACATGAAAAAAACAGGCAAACCAGTTGGAGGTCAGTCAGCGCAGTGTAAAGATGTGTTTCCAGTGCACTCCCTGGAGCACCTCTTTAGTCAAGGAACGTGTTGACAGACTGACCAGCAGCAACTAGGTAATAAAGAAGGCTTGTGATGTACCATAAAGAATAAATGAAGAAGTATCAATTGGTTTACTTGAAACTCATTCTTACAGGTAAACATGTGTGTTCCAGATATCATCCGGCACTGAGGAATACTGTTGGTACATCAACAAACAATCACATCCCTGTGCACTGAAGAAGCAAGACAGAGTAAAACCTTCACTGCATGATCCCAACCTGCTATGCTATCTTTATTGTATTAATTTGTACAGCACACTTATTACCGCAAGGGTATTCTGGCATTTGAGCAGGTATGTAGGCGTGTGGTCCCCGCTGAATTATTTGAAGAGCTTAGTCTTCAGTTTCTTGCGAAACTCAGGTAGACAGGATGATGTGTTATGGGAAGCCATTCCATGTTTTGGGTGTGATGTAAAAGAACAAGCAACCTATTACTCTGCTTTTGTGAACATAGAGGTTGTGCGGTAGTGAGACTCAGAGGAGTTGTCTTGATGGGCTCTGAAAGTGTATGCAGCTGCTGAGGTATGTGGTGTCTGTGTTGTGTAGGGCTTTGTACGTGTGAATGAGGAGTTTGAATTGGCTGACCTTGTGAATGGGGAGCTAGTGGAGCCCCCTGAGGTGAGGTAAGGTGAGGTGAGATGTGGGTGCAGCAAGGAAGGTTGAGTATGAGTCTTGCAACAGCATTCGAACAGTCTGAAGTCTGTTCAGGAGTTCCTTGGGAAATCCAGCATACAGTGCATTGTAGCTTGTGATGAATGCTTTCTTGATGGTTCGTCTGGTGCTCCATGGAAGCCACTTGATTGTCCATAGCATTTGTGGGATGTAGGAGAAAGTGGGGCTCTCTTCATTGACTTGTGCGGTGATGTTGAGCGTGTCATCTGGGATGATCCCCAGATTTCTGTTGGTGTTGGTGGGGATCCCAGTTCTAGGCTAAGAAAAAGAAGTGGCTATGCTTCCAGGTACGCAATTCCTATATGTATATACAATTATTTGGGAAAGTTGTGTTTTAAGGTTGCAGATAGTATTCTTAGGGTGCCCTACTGGTTCTGCACCCAACCACTACAAGTGCGGTTGTGAAGACTGGACATCCAATCAGCACTGAAAGGTTCATTCTGAACTACCAAGGCACACAAAATTAGTCCATAAAGTCCATATCATAGTGGAGTATATCAATCAAAGTTCTGAACACGTCTTGTGATTAGTTGGAATTTATTCTTTCCAAGGCACGATGAATCCAAAAAACAGAAGCCGACATGTGTTTCTTCATCAAGACTTTCTCAAGGCTGCAAAATTGATATGCAAAAAGAGTTCAAATGAGATAGAATGATTGTAATAGGGACTCATAATTGTTGTTTAACATTCCGCCACACTAATTGTTAGGTTTCAAATCATGTTCTCTACTTGCAAAAAAGGGAGGTAAAGGACCCCCCCAAAGATGTTGGTTTTAGGATTAAGATGAGATAATCACGCACCTCTTGTGGTTCATTGTTGTGCATAGTGAAGGTATAAATGATTATAGCAATCCCGTGCTTGAAATGCTTACAAACCTTCCAACCAGTATTTGGAAAGACCGCCTATTATAGAATACTCTAATGATAGCATGAATTTCGCCTTACTTTTGGATGTTGTACTTATGAATATATGGTTTGTTCCTTATACATAAAAAATACCTTTCCTACTTGACTTTACCGGGCATTACACTAGGAGGATTGTACACTCACCATTCAGGACTGGTGTGGTTTTGCTTGTGACCAATATCACTTTCTTTCTCTTTTCGGTGACATATGGCCATCACTGCCCTACAGATTTCAGACACTGTAAGTATACTTTGCATGTATATGGGATTGCTATAATCCTTGATACCTTCACCATGCACAACTATGAACCGTGATTATCTCGTTTTAATCCTAAAACCAACATCTTTGAGGGAGTCCTTTACCTCCCCTTTTTGCAAGTAAAGAACATGATTTGAAAACTAACAATTGGTGTGGTGGAACCTTAACAACATTTATGATTCCCTGTTACCGTCATTCTATCTCATATGAACTCTTTTTGGATATCAATTTTGCAGTGTTGAGAAAGTCTTGATGACGAAACAAGTGTTGCCTATTGTTTTTTGGATTCATCGTACCTTGGAAAGAAGAAATTCCAATTAATCACAAGACATGTTCAGAACTTTGTTTGATTTACTCTACTACGATATGGACTTTTTGGGCGAATTTGGTGTGCCTTGGATCCCAGTTCTGTCGGCCACCCGGTGGCATCCCACAAGGAGTTCTTATTTACAAAGACCAGTACTTTAGTCTTGCTGGAGTTCGGTTTCAAGCAGTTTTTTTTCATTCATTCTGATACCAGGGTGATTCGTTGATGAAAGTGGATCTGGTGGTGGGTGTCTTGTCCGTCAGGGAGAGGATGAGTTGGGTGTCTCCTGCAAAGGAGACTAGGGTGATGCCTTGGGGCCTCATGATGTTTAACAGAGTTGGGCTGAGGGATGAACCCTGGGGGATTCTAAACACAAGTGTCTTGCCATCGGATGTGAAAGGTTGCAGTCTGACTCTTTGAGTTCTTCCTGTGAGGAAGGCGCAGGTTCATCTGAGCACTAGTCATTTGATACCTCACTCATGGAGTCTTCTGATGAGTGTTTTGTTGTAGACTACGTCATATGCCGCAGAGAGGTTGAGTAGGATGAGGGAGGGGCTGTTTCTCCTTGGTCAAGGATTGTCCTAATATCCCCTGTGCACAGTGCCAAACCTCACTGAGTTGTGAAAGTGGAGGAGGCTGCAATGTGCCCAAGAATGATGCCCATTGAGCTGAATAAAGGACCTCAAGGCATTTAAAAACATTCAAAATGAGCTTGCTCCTCACCCCAGTGGGTTAATACACTGAGAAACTCTTCGGATTATCCCTCAAGGGCTGCAGAATCAAGTGATTGATCAAGCACACAAGGAACATTGAGGTGTGGTGGCCACCAAGAGACACTACACTGAACTATGTAGTTTCCCTTCCTAGACAAATGAAAAGGAGAAAAAAGACTCCTTTGTCTACCAGACGTTGAACTACTTCAGATGTCTCAATTTCCCTTCCAGGTGTGGACAGAAGTCACATTTGACATCTTTGGATCTATTGTGACAAGGCAATATAAATGAGTGGTCATTGACAAATGCTCAAGATTCCCAGATATCATGGATGCACTGTCTCTGAAGTGACCGTATTTGTCCTCATCAAAATCTTCTCCACATTTGGTATCCAAGCAGAAGTAAAGTCAAACAATGGCTCAACCTTACCACATGAAAAATGTAAAGAATTTGCTATCAGATTAGGTTTCCAAAAAGAAAAATTACACCTCTGTGGCCTCAAGCCAGTGGGATTGTCTAGCTTTTTATGGTAACACTAAAGAAAGAATTCATAGTTGCCAAGCCCACAAAAGCTTCATTTCTAAGGTCCTAGGCCAAAAAACTCCCTGACTACAGGGACACTCTCCTACCACAAAAGGTGTTTCTCTTACTGAACTCATGTTTGGAATAAAGATTTTCAGTACTATTTTACACTATGCAGGAGATTCCTGTTCTGAGGTAACCCAGAAAGTGCAGATCCGTGACGCCACTGACAAAGAGATGAAAATATACGACAAGAAGTGATGAAACGCCCAGCCTTTACTGCTGTCTCACAGCAATTTGGTACTTGCAAAGTCTTGAGGCCTCCGTAATGATGATCCAAACTATGATCCACAGCCCTATGTCCCTATTACTGACACTAATGAATCAATAATCATGGATTGGTGTGATGGCAACACAATGGTGGTCATTACAACCATGGCGGTCGTTGTTAAAGCGCTGGTAAGACCGCCAACAGGCCGGCGGAAAATAAATGTGAATTACGACCGTGGCGGAAACCGCCAACAAAGACAGCCACTTTAACACTCCGACCGCCACGGCGATACAAACAAACAGCATGGCACTCACCGCCAACAGACAGGCGGAGGACAATGTACCGCCCACAGTATCACAACCTACCAATCCACCACCTTTTCCAGGGCGGATTCCCCGCAAACAAAAACATGCCGGAAACTGGACTTCGAAGGGAAAACGCTCACCTCTACACACCCCGCGAGGAACCAGGACGCCATGGAACCAGAGCTTCACATTCTCTCTGCCCTTATCTTCTTGTTCCTCTACCAGGAGCACGAACGCCAGCGGCGAAGACCACAGTGAGTACTGCACCTACGACACAGGGGAGGGGGGAGGGAAAAAACAGGGACACACACACGGAACACGCAACACCCCCACCCCCATCCTCACCCACTACAACACACACACTAATACAGCATGAAACATTACAGTTTCACCTCCAAACCCCTGGAAGAATGCAAAGACAAAAGGAAATGAGTGTAACCATTGTAGTATATTAAAATCCAGTACGCAAAAATATATATACACTATTCACAAATATATACACCAAGAATAGTAGTCCAGGTATTGCTCCATTGAAGTCCGTGGAATACTGGGCCCACATTGCATGGGCGAGGCCCACACTCAATACCCGAACATGACGCAGAGAACACTGCAGGGGCATCAGATAGCAATAAAACAGGGACCTCAGGGGGAAGGGAAAGGGGGGGCACCTCAGTCGGTTGAGTGCACGATTCCAAATCCATGAGGGGGCCACATGCCCACTGTTAAATCCTGGGGAGTGCAAAGCCACAGTCTCTCAAGTCTCTACAGTGGGTGGGTTGCCCACTGACATATCTTGGGGAGTGCAAAGCCACAGTCTCTCAAGTCTCTACAGTGGGTGGGTTGCCCACTGTTCAATCCTGGGGAGTGCAAAGCCACAGTCTCTCAAGTCTCTACAGTGGGTGGTTTGCCCACTGCTATATCCTGGGGAGTGCAAAGCCACAGTCTCTCAAGTGGATAACAGTGGGTGGTTTGCCCACTGCTCTATCCTGGGAAGTGCAAAGCCACAGTCTCTCAAGTCTCTACAGTGGGTGGGTTGCCCACTGTTCAATCCTGGGGAGTGCAAAGCCACAGTCTCTCAAGTCACTACAGTGGGTGGGCAGCCCACTGTTCAATCCTGGGGAGTGCAAAACCACAGTCTCTCAAGTGGATAACAGTCTCCACTGGTTCTGGAAGGGGCTTTGTGCCCAGAGTGCTTCATCCTGCTAAGGACAGAGGTAGTGGATGCCTTTCTCCACTGGTTCTGGAGGGGGCTTTGTGCCCGGAGTGCTTCATCCTGCTAAGGACAGAGGTAGTGGATGTCTTTCTCCACTGGTTCTGGAGGGGGCTTTGTGCCCAGAGTGCTTCTTCCTGCTAAGGACAGAGGTAGTGGTTGCCTTTCTCCACTGGTTCTGGAGGGGGCTTTGTGCCCAGAGTGCTTCATCCTGCTAAGGACAGAGGTAGTGGATGCCTTTCTCCACTGGTTCTGGAGGGGGCTTTGTGCCCAGAGTGCTTCTTCCTGCTAAGGACAGAGGTAGTGGTTGCCTTTCTCCA
Organism: Pleurodeles waltl; assembly: GCF_031143425.1. NCBI lineage: Eukaryota > Metazoa > Chordata > Amphibia > Caudata > Salamandridae > Pleurodeles > Pleurodeles waltl. Next base: position 481,009,492 of record NC_090437.1, on the reverse strand, counting down.
CTGGTTCTGGAGGGGGCTTTGTGTCCAGAGTGCTTCATCCTCCTCGTGGCGGACACAGTAGCGTCAGTGCCCTTGGCGCTCATGGACCAGCGGTGCTTGTGGCGGCGGTGTCCTGTTCAGCAGTGCTTGTGGCAGCGGTATCCTGCTCAGCAGTGCTTGTTGCGGCGGGGTCCTTGGCAGCGACTCGGCTGCTGGCGGTGCTGTCTGGCCCAGCGGGGCTTGTGCTGGCGGTCCTGTCTGGCCCAGCGGGGCTGGTGCTGGCGGTCCTTTCTGGCAAAGCAGGGCTGGTGCTGGCGGTCCTTTCTGGCCCAGTGGGGCTGGTGCTGGCGGTCCGTGCTCGCCCAGCGAGGCTGGTGCAGGCGGTCCTGTCTGGCCCAGCGGGGCTAGTGCTAGCGGTCCTTTCTGGCCCAGCGGGGATGGTACTGGCGGTCCTGTCTGGCCCAGCGGGGCTGGGGCTGGTGCTGGCGGTCCTTTCTGGCCCAGCGGGGCTGGTGCTGGCGGTCCTTTCTGGCCCAGCGAGGCTGATGGCAGTGGCCTCCTGGGCAGAGGGGATGATGGCGGTCTTCTCCGCCGTGCTGCCCTTCCCAGACTTGCTGAGTTTCTTGTGCCCCTTTCCCACCTTGGAAGGTGTTGCAGCTGACTCCACACTCCCACCTGTTCAGTGGGAGCGGCTTTGGTGGCTGGAGTCTTCCCCCTCTCCCGCAGGGCACTGGCGCACTTTTGATGTTTGACAGGTGGGGGACTGTCCGTGCTCTGGCTCCTTGCCACACTGGCTGCCCTGCTGCCTGGTGCACTCCAGAATCCGGTGACTACTGGTACCACTGGTCCCGGAGATGTTGTGGCTGAGGTGCTAGGTTGTGACCTGGAGAGTCGGGCCCTAGGAGACTGACGGGGTGGGGGAAGTGAGGGAAAGAGGTCAAGGGTGGACAGGAAAGGTTTCTTGGGAACACTGGGACGGGTAGCTGGAGGGGGCTTGGGAGTGGAGGAAAAGGTTGTGATTGTAGGAGGTGTACGTTTGGTGACTTTGGGTGAAGGTGCATGCGCTGGAGGCTGTCGTGAGGTGGATGGCTGTTGGGTGGGTGTGTGCCTGCGTTTGTGTATCTTGGGAGGTGGCGTCACAGACACACTGGGAGAGGACACAGGGGACGTGTGAATGGTAGTGGGGGTGGTGACTGCTCGTGAGCGGGGTGTGGTGGTGTGTGTGCTGGTGATGGAAGTAGTGGCTGTAGATGTAGTGCATGCAGATGTGAGTGGAGACGAGACTGGGAGGGAGGAGGGAGACGAGGAGGAGGGGGACACAGTGGAGGCAGTGGATGTTGGTGTGTCTGCATGTGTGTGATGCTTGCGTGAGTGCCTGTGGGATGTGTGGTGCTCATGTTTGCCAGAGCTTCCCTTGTGTTTTGAGGTGTGTGCATGCTGGTCTGATGGTGTGCTTGGGATAGGCTGAGGTACAGGGGTGTGGATCTGGGTGGAGGTAGTTGAAGGGGGGAGACTAGAGACAGGGACAATAGCTGCCATCAGTGCTGAGGCCAGAGTCTGAAAAGCTTGCTGAAGGGCTGCCTGACCAGAATGAATGCCCTCCAGGAAAGCATTTGTTTGTTGCAACTGCCTCTCTACACCCTGGATGGCATTCAAAATGGTAGACTGCCCAACAGTGAGGGACCTGAGGAGGTCAATGGCCTCCTCACTGAGGGCAGCAGGGGTGACTGGGGCAGGGCCTGAGGTGCCTGGGGCGAAGGTGATGCCCACCCTCCTGGGTGAGCGGGCACGGGGCAAAGGCTGAGGGGCTGCTGGGAGGGCGGTGCTGCTAGGGGGGGTGGCGGCTGTACCTGTAGATGTGGGGGGCACAGATGTGGCACAAGGGAGCTCTGGTCTCAGCTCCTGTCTCTGCCATGGAGCTCCCCTCGCCCTCCGTCCCACTGGTGAATTCCGAGTCCGTAGTCTCGCCCTCCAGGGCCATGTGGGATGCAGCTCCCTCCTGCTCCGGTGCCACTGCTCCTCCGCCTGATGATGCTAATGCACACAAGAACAGGGAGACCACAAAAAGGGGGGGGACGACAGAAGAAAGACATGTTGAGTGCATGCATTACCGCTACCGTTGGCTGACATGACAGAGACAGAAGCCCCCTGCACTACGCCGCGCACTTGGGGTCCACTCTTCAATCCTTGGGACATGGCTACAAGGCTATGGCCGACATCTGCACACATGGATGTCACAGGAGCCTGACTAGGTGTAGTTAGCAATGTACACAGGTGGGGTGGGGTGCCACAGGGTCTGCCAGAAGAAGGGGACCTAACTAGCAGACTCGCCCTGGCCTAGGGAAACCCACAGCCCACCTCCCCCACCCAGACACCTCCACTGCACGCTGAATCAGCTGAATGAGAGTGTACTCACCCCCTTGCGGCTGCTGTGATGCCCTCAAGCGCCCATCCAACTCCAGGTACGCCACCGCCAGGATCCTGAACATCAGGGGGGTCATGGTGCGACGGGCACCCCTCCCACGTTGGGAGGCCATCCCTAGCTGGGCCTCCACCGTCTCCTTGCTCCAGCGGCGAATGTCCTCCCATCTCTTATGGCAGTGGGTGCTCCGTCTGTGATAGACCCCCAGGGTCCAGACGTCCTTGACGATGGCAGGCCAAATGTCCTTCTTCTGGTGGGCGCTGACCTACATGACTTGTACAGGGGAAAAAGAAAAGTTATTACCAACTGCACCGTCACAGTCATTGGCCCCCATCCCTACCCTTGCCATGTGGCACATGCACTCATCGTCGTTACATGCACGCCTCAGTCTCCCCCCCACCATCTTTCATCCACCCCACTCCACACAGGCATAGCCCATACAGCATGCTCCCAGTGTACTTACCTGTTTTTCTGGAGGACCGTAGAGTAGCGTGTACTGGGGGAGGACCCCATCCACTAGTTTCTCCTACTCCTCAGATGTGAAGGCAGGGGCCATTTCCCCAGACGCACAAGCCATTGTTTCTTCGTGACTGAGGTCACAGCAGCACTTGCAGTGTAGGACCTCTCCTGTCGAAGATCAGGTATCGAGTGAATGAACAGAAAGAAAATGGCGGTCACGTCTGCAGCGGTGCCTACCGTCACCGCCGGCATACATCGTCATTGGCTCCTGGGACCCATAGGGTCCAATGTTAACCAATGCAGAATTGCACTGCGGTCTTCGACCGCCTACTGCGATGGTGTACAACGCCAGCGCAGTTACCTCACATCCCATTGTCCCACTTTACAGGTCAGGCAGCCGCCATTTCAGGGGCCCACATGGCTTAATTTTTTACTGCATCACACATACCTAGGCCTTGACTCAACACTCATACATGCTTATTTTGGATTATGAATTGTGTACTGTGTAAGCTGTGGCTACGTACCTCTGAGTTGGTTGACTCTGTGCTCTCTGTTCTCCTTCATAGGCACCGTCCGCTGGGACATGTGAGGAGATGGCGGCATCCTGCGGTGTACAGACCGCTGGTGGACCTGTCGACAATGGAGGAAAGACATGTGATCATCACCTACAGGCTTGATCGTGCCACAATCCTGGAACTGTGTGCCAAGTTGGAGCCAGACCTGATGTCAGCTATTCACCATCCCACAGGAATCCCCCCTCAAGTGCAGGTGCTGTCAGTACTCCATTTCCTTGCAAGTGGCTCATTTCAAACAACAGTGGCCATAGCATCAGGGATGTCCCAGCCTATGTTTTCCAACGTGTTCTCCAGAGTGTTTTCTGCCCTGCTGAAACACATGCGGAGCTACATCGTTTTCCCTCAGGTGGAACTCTACAATTAGGCCCATGGGCGAACTCAGAGGATTATAGAGCGGACCTTCGGCCTCCTGAAGGCCAGGTTCAGGTGCCTCCATATGACAGGTGGATCCCTATTCTACTCACCAATGAAGGTGTGCCAGATCATCGTGGCCTGCTGTATGCTTCACAACTTAGCTTTGCGATGACAGGTGCCTTTTCTGCAGGAGGATGGTCCAGATGGAGGTGTTGTGGCAGCTGTGGAGCCTGTGGACAGTGAAGACGAGGAAGCAGAAGAAGAGGACTGGAACTCTGTGATCCTGCAATACGTCCAGTGAGACACAGGCAAGAATACAAACCTGCCTACTACATGTACTTTGACACTACTACCTCTCTACTGTCTGTCGTTTTCACCCAGTGTATGGTCACTGAGTTTTCACTTTCCCTTATGATTTCACAGATGTGGGTACACTGTGTGACATCTGCTTTGTTTCCTCATGGACAAGAGCTGTGTGATATAGGTATGTTGACATTACAATTGAAAGAACTTTTTGTCACTGTAATTGCTAATACACTATTTCGAAATCACAGACAGACTCCAGATTGTTTTGTGCTTTAGGGTGTTTATTAAAGTGCTCAATATTGGAGGGTGCTTTAAAATGGTGAGGGGTGATGGTGAAGGAATGTCCATGGCAGAGTCCAGTCTATTAGTTTCACAGGTGCATTGCCCAAATGGGCATAGGAAGTGGAGCTGGGGCAGTTTGAGGATGGACAGGGTGACAAGGTGGGACAGAAGGATGACAATATGGGCGGTCTCATTTATTGGTGGGGGTCTTGGCATTGTTCTCTGCCTTTGTCCTGGATCTCAGTGACCGTTTGCGGGGTGGTTCTCCCTCTGCAGGGGGTGGGGTGCTGGTGTGGTGGTCCTGTGGCGGTGCCTCCTGTCCACTAGCGCCGGCGGAGGTGGTGGGCAGTTAATCGTCCAGGCTAGTGTCAGTGGCCCCTTGTTGTGAAACAGTGTCCCTCCTGGTGTTGAGGACTTCCTTCAGCACCCCTACGATGGTGCCCGGGGTGGAATTTATGGATCTGAGCTCCTCCCTGAAGCCCAAATACTGTTCCTCCTGCAGCCGCTGGGTCTCCTGAAACTTGGCCAGTACAGTTGCCATTGTCTCCTGGGAATGGTGGTATGCTCCCATGATGTTGGAGAGGGCCGCATGGAGACTGGGTTCCCTGGGCCTGTCCTCCCCCTGTCGCACAGCAGCCCTCCCAGTTCCCCTGTGTTCCTGGGCCTCTGTCCCCTAGACCGTGTGCCCACTGCCCCTAGGTCCCTGTTGTTGTTGGGGTGGTGGGTTAGCCTGGGTTCCCTGTAGTGGTGAACACACTGCTGATTGACGTGTCCTGGGGACAGAGGTATAGGCCCGCTGAGTGGGTGCTGTGCTGGTGTTTTCAGAGGGGGGAAGCTCTGTGGTGGCCTGTGACTGTGTGAGGGGAACCGACTGTCCCGAGGTCTCCGATGGGCCGGGCTGGTCATCTAGATCCAGTTGGACAGAGCTGCTGTCATCACTGTGGGCCTCTTCTGTTGGTGGTGTGGACATGTGTGGACCCTCCTGTCCGGTGACGTTGGGTAGGGGTCCTGCAGGGGTATAAAAGGATGTTTATTGCATCTGTGTGTGCCATGGTGTGCAATGGGTGGTTGACCGTGTACCCCAGTGCTTGCATTCCTGTGTGGGACCTTGTGTGATGGTGGTTTCGGGGGGGGGGATGGGTATGTGCAGTGGCCATGCTTTGGTGATGGGTGTCCATGCTTTGTTGTTGCATGAAGGTCTTGGTGTTGGGATGTGTGGTTTGTGATATTGGGACATTTGTGAGGAGTTGGAGTGATGGGGGTGAGGGCGAGGGTGGGGGTATGTGATAGCATGCATGTAGGGTGGGGGATGTAATAGTTAAGATTTAACTTACCAGAGTCCATTCCTCCATCTACTCCTGCAAGGCCCTCAGGATGCAGAATCGCCAAGACCTGCTCCTCCCATGTTGTTAGTTGTGCGTGAGGAGGTGGGGGTCTGCCGCCAGTCCGCTGAACCGCAATGTGGTGTCTTGAGACCACGGAACGCACCTTCCCCCGTAGGTCGTTCCACCTCTTCCTGATGTCATCCCTATTTCTTGGGTGCTGTCCCAGTGCGTTAACCCGGTCCACTATTCTTCGCCATAGCTCCATCTTCCTAGCTATGGAGGTGTGCTGCACCTGTGATCCGAATAGCTGTGGCTCTACCCGGACGATTTCCTCCACCATGACCCTGAGCTCCTCCTCAGAGAACCTAGGGTGTCTTTGCCGTGCCATGGGGTGTTGTGGGTGATGTGTGGGGTGGTGTGTGTTGTGATGTGTGGGGTGGTGTGTGTTGTGATGTGTGGAGTGATATTTAGTGGTGTGTTGTGTGAGGTGCGTGGAAGTTATGTGGGTGATGGTATTGTGTGCCTATGGATGCTTGGTAGTAGTTTGTAGTGTCTCTCTCTGGCCTTCTTTCGGTAATTTGGTCATAGGGGTTTGTGGGTGATGTGGGTGGGTGATTTATATTGTATTGGGTGTGTGGGAGTGGTGTGTGTATGTGTATCAGGTGTGTGTATTTGGAATTGTCCAATGTGGTAGTGTTTTGTAAATGTGTGTGTATTTTGAGCGTGTCAGTGTGTACTGCCAATGGAATACCGCGGTTGAAAGACCGCCGCGTGGATTCGTGGGTCGTGATAGTGTGGGCGTGTATCTGTTGGCGTGATGGTGGAGGTTTTGTTTTCGCCAGTTTATCACTGACCTTTGGTGTGGCGGACTTGTGTGGGTGTCTGAATTTTGCCGGTTTCCGAGCTGTGGGTTGAAATGGTTGTGGCGGAATTCCGCAGCCGCAGCGGTGTGTTGGTGGTCTTCTGCACGGCGGTAAGCGGCTTTTACCGCAAATGTTGTAATGAGGGCCAATATCTCCAAACTCTTCATACTTTAGAGTACTTAATGCAAATCTTTGTGAACTGTCATCCACTAAGGACTCTTTCTATCCCGATGACAATAGAGGATGAAGAAAAGGCTTGTGGCGATCTGAAAATTCCTGAGAATGCTCCAGATAACTCTGATTATCAGGTTTTTCCCACTCTCTTGTTGCTTGTTCCTAACCTTTCTTGCTTTGTAACTCTCACTTTGTCACTCCTTGTACTTAGCTCTCTCAACCCAGATGATAAATCTTATAACTAGATTGAATTGATAATGACTCTGTATACAAGTTGTGGAGGGAGGTAATGTTTACAGGGTTTGCCTGCATTTGATGTGCATCACTTCCCGGCAGGGCATCATGATTCTGTCTCTGATTGAGGAAGGGTGCAAGTGGAGAAAAGGCAAAGTAATTTGAGGTCGGGCAGCACCATGTAAAGATGTGTGTTTAGTGTACTGCCACAAACACCTATTACTTTGAGGAACGTGCTGCCAGCAATTAGGCAGTGATCGCCAGCAACCAGGCAGTAAAAGAAAGATCACACTAGACCACAAAAAATAAATAAAGCAATATCAATCATTTTACTTGCCACTCCTTCTCAAAAGTGAGAGTGTGTTCCAGACATCAGTCAGTGCATGGGGCATCCAACAATGATCTTACATATCTGACCTACAAACATGAAAATAAAATGATAAAAGTGTTTTGTGTAAAGTTGCCTGCTAAATGTCCAAAAAGAGCCAGCCAACTGTTTTGGACAATACCACAACAGACTTCAATTTGGAGACAAATCTTCCATTTAAATGAATGATAAGCGTGATGATACTTGTCTGGCTAGACAGCTTTAGCTGCCTCATCAGCCTCAGGTTTTCCAAACATAATCATACTTACATTAAATGGGTTTTGAGACATGCCACTTCATTCATCAGACAGAGTGGTGTTCACATGTTGGTTTATCCCACAGAACATCATACCTCTAATGGGGCAGTGGGTCAGCCCTCTTTAGCCATTGGATCTGTTGCCAATGTTTGGCTCAGACACCGGACAGCAACTAGTGATTAAGAATTCTGATAGTGTGAATAATAGCTTTTTTCCAGATTACTCTGTATTATGCCGCATCCAAAGGAGTCTGGCCTTAGATGCTTTTTTTAGGGCATGTCCCAGTAGCTTCACTGCAACTGAAAACAAGCACTACTACAGTAATGAGAAATGACTAATGACAAACTTACTATTTGTAAATTAGGCAACCAACCAGCAACTATCCTGCCATTGCTACCAGGTTGTTCATTTCTCATACAGACCATATGGTAGCCCTGCAGCTAGTTTCAAAACTGTGCTGCCATCTTGGAACAGAATTCTTCATAGTCTATCATTGGTTTACCATTCCAAGATGGCAGCCAGTTGTGAAGGTTCTTTTTTGTATATGTCAAGCAGTGCAGGAAATGAGGGAAATCCTGCCTGATCCCAGTTCTGGCAAGTATTTTTGAAACCGATCTGGGAACTGGCTCACCCAGTGAAATATGCTGAATTTGTCCTGATATAATTTTCTGACATCGAGATACAACTCAGCAGCAGCACGTTTTCACTTCAGGCCGAACCCAAAACAAAGGCTTGATTTAAAGGGCATCAGCTCTTCTGAAGGAAGGCAGCAGTTCCTCACTCGTCACAGAGTGGGATGGGGTCAGAGAGACTGCTGACCCCACCCCACTCTGTGACGAGGTGTCACTGATTGACACTCAGCCCTGGGCACTTCAGGGCTTAGAACTGAAGTGCCCAGGTCCGGGGCAATCAGAGATGCTCCCCCTCATCACAAGGGGAGGGCCTCGAGGTGCTTTGCCAAGATGAATAGGTCATGCACACGGGATCTAAGACTTCTTCAGCCCAGCAAAGTTAAACTGAGGCAGCTAGGATCCTGGACATTTAGCTAACATCTAGCTCCTGGTTGCTTGACCTGAAAATAAAGAGTGTCTGTCAGGCTGACCGTTGCTCAGCTTGACAGACACTCTTTATGGTGGCCAAAAGGTGAGGGACGTGGCCCCTCAGCCCTTTAGAATGGACCACAACAGTTATCTAGATGCCAATTCAACTGAGGGAAACAAAGACCCATAGTTTGTTATCAGTTCAACAGCACTTAAGAGAAACTATGATTTGGAGGCAGGTTTTTGACTTTGATTAGCCCCCCCACATGTAAGAGATATGTATGCATTGTATGAATGCCGGATGTATCTGTATATATGAGAAATTACACAAATAACTATTTAAATGGCACGTACACATTTCTTTTTTATTTTATTATTTTATAGCTCTACTCAACCCACTTTATGGTGTCAGAGCACAGAGAGGCAGTAAAGTACGTAAGTGTGCAAATCAATGGACATGAAATTTTACATAAGACAATGAGAGTTATGAGGTGCAGAAGTCACATAGCATCCTTGTCGAGATTATATGTTAAGAGTGCATGGTCGGGGGCGTGGCCAAGATGGCGGCCGGAGCAGACGCTTGAGCAAAGAGCTCCGCTCACGGCCCACCACAATCAGCAATTATCCTGTCCCCTGTGCGGCCCTGCTGCCAAGACTGTGGCGAGCAGAGCCCCCTCCTACAAGAGGGGGGCACCGGAGTCCTGACAAGAAAGAAAAAAAAAGGCAGCCCAAGAACAAGACGTACACAGCTCCGGCAGTACGGCGCGGCCGGCGTCCCAAGCCCGAGCGGCCCATGCCGGGCGGAACCCATGCACTGGAGACAAGGTGAGCGCCGGGGTCGCCGCCGGGCGCGAACTTTTAAGATTCCTGGACGGGTGGGGCACCGGGGCTGCTGCTGGCGAGACGGCGACGTGTTCCCGTGAGCGGCCGAGATCGAGCCCTCGCAGAGTGGCGACTAGAGGGCCGAGATAGCATAGGAGCAGCGCTAGGCCGTGGGGGCAGGAGCGGAGCCCAGGCGAGCGGCATGCGGGCAGAAACAGAAGAGGCCCCGGAGACCTCCAATGAACCGTTGTGAACAGTGACAGCAGCCCTCGGCCAGCAGCTGAGACGTTACAGGGAGCTGAGGGGCACCCCTGAAATTAAGAAACAAGGCGGGAAAAAAAAAGAGGAGGAAAAAAATAAATAATAATAATAAAATAACATAACAAAAAATAACAAGCAATAAAAGTAAAACTTAGCAAAGGAAGGAAAATAAGAATCAGGAAGGGCTGCACCAGACCCCCTGATGCACCACTTCTGGACAATACGAAAGAACTGCGTAGACAACTTATAAGGTGGTAGACCTACCCTGTTTGCGTGCCCAAGATGCTGCAGAAAAACGTGAGATGGCCAACTGGGACTCCTGCTGTAACTAACAGTTGACTCGGGAACTGCGCAGATTCATCACACAGGCGGAAAACGCTGGGAACACAAGCTGAAGGCGTGTAGAATATCACTCCAAGACGACTGGGAACGTGTAAATGGAATAGTCTGCTAACTGCTACAGTGGATGAAGAGTATCAACAGTGGATCCATCGCTTGGGCAGGGCAGGGGGGCAGCATCAAGTTGGATCCTTGGTGCCTGCGAAGGAGGCTCAGCTAAGGAAGCACGCAAGTGATCCCCAAGCGCCCACACCTGAGGGGTCACTCAGATGCAGTAAACTCAGGTCCATTAATGTGTGCCATAACCTCAGGTAATCCCGGCAAAACATAGAACCAGTGGATAGCTCAACCGTGATTACCACTGTAGGTCACAATGGTCAAACCAAAACAGCCCAAATCGGTGACCCACATGGACGGTGGAACCCCGCCCGCTGCGAGTAATTCAGACACGCAGATCACAACACTTCAAGTGAGCGAAACTCTGCGCACACACTCTCTACAATTTGATAAACTCTTGCAAGCAGTAATGGACACTAAGAACTCACTCGAGGGAAAAATCGACGCTGAGGTCATGGAGGTCACATTATTCCGCGCGGACCACCGCAAACTAACAGATAGGCTCGTCAATACAGAACTGGCACTGGAAACCGTCCAACCAGAGGTCGCAAGTATGAAAACTAAAATTCAACAACTGGAAACGGAAATGACACAATTGCAGCGCAGGGCCGAAGACGCAGAGAGCCCCTCCAGGTGCAATAACATCAGATTCCTGGGTATTCCGGAAAGAACCGAGTCAACCAAAGCTGAGGAGTTCTTAGAGGTCTGGCTGAAAGACATAATGAAAATACAGGATACCACTAAAGTACCAGTGATAGAAAGAGCACATAGAATCCCTGGTAGACCCCCGCGTCCCACCCCGACCACTGATAGCGTAATTCCTAAATTACAGAGACAGGGATCAAGTCATGCAATACTTCAGAACCTCAGGAACAGTTAGTTTAGAGAACTGTAATGTCACAGCCTACCCAGACTACACGATGGAAGTGCAACGCAAGAGACCATCGTACGTCACAAACAAGCAGTTGCTACGCGAACACAAAATTACTTACTCACTCATGCTCCCAACTCGCCTCTGAATAATAATCGACGAAAAGACTCTTATGTTCCTGACCCCGGAAGACGCATTGACATGGATACATGCCGAGGGCCTAGTTGACTCATCCAAAGAAGATACAGCAAAGGAGGAATGGATTACACCCAGCTCCCGCAGAAAGAAAAAGAAAAGCACATCAGCACGTCCAGCAAAATCACAGATGGCGGTCGACTAGGCGCAAGCCTTAAAGGAAGCCAGCACATTTGCATGCTTGCAATCGGACACTAGAAGCGAAGCAGACCTCAACGACAACAGCTCACTACGCAGCGGAACCAGCTCCTCCCTCTCTCCATTGACGGGAGGCCCCGACCTAACCCCACGTATAGCAGACAACATATGAGATCCCCCCAAATGACATCCCGAGCCCGTGACACTTGTTAAGGATTCACAAAAAAAAAGGAAAAAAACAAACTCAAGTTCCTAGATGAGAACATGATTGCAAGATCGCCTGCCCCAAAACGGCTGGGAGCCCCCCCCGGTTGCGGAAACGGACAAACATGAACATCGCCCGGTGTGGGCCGGCTCAGCGCTGACTCTGGAAGCTGCAGAAACACTACCGTTGGTTAGCGCAACTTCATTTATGAATGCGCAGGGTAAAAGCATCATGAAGGTGAGTCACACGAATGTGCTGGACCTCCACTAACCTACGCCCCCTGCCACCTGAACGGTACCAGAATGGAACAGACCTGTACAGACACTAGTTTAGGCACCAGTTGTGCCACAGCGTTTAAAGTTGGGCCTCGCCCAGTATATCCTTTTTATTATCTTAAGATGATCTTCTTTCTTATTTTTTTCCATCGGAGGAGCTCACTCCGCTTTTCTTTGGTCATTATCATCCTACACAAACGATTGAGGTGAGATGACGGGGAGCGTGAGGGCATGAGTTGGGGGGCCTGGGTAATGGGGTGAATAGAACTCCAGCCCCCGGGCAGGACTGGTGGAGGAGAAATGCTGTAACAAAATATATTGCACAAGGAACCCATATATAACATATTAACTTGGAATGTGAAGGGCATTGCGGGTATGACTAAGAGAATTAGGATATACGCATATTTAAAACGACATCACATACACATAGCTATACTGCAAGAAACACATATCACTCCAGAAGATATCAAAACAATAGAAAAGAGATGGGCAGGATTGGTGTACGGTTCTGGGACATCGACTTTTTCAAGGGGACTCCTGATCTGGATAGCCCGGCGGGTCCCCTACACAGTGAAGCACAACATAACGGACAAGGAAGGCAGGTTTATTCAGCTGTAAGGCTCGCTCAACGGTGAGCCGCTGGCGATCACTGGGCTATATGCCCCAAATGTTAAACAGGATGAATTCCTACAGAATACTATCCCACGCCTGTCAAATGTCCTAACTATACCTAGTATCTGGGGAGGGGACATATACTGTGTTCCACAGGTAGATATGGATAGATCACACCCCCCATTAGTAGCTGCCCCAGTAAGGAAAAACTCACAAATACTGCAATCCTGGATAACAGAACGCCGTCTAATAGACGTGTGGAGGCACCTACATCCTCTAGATAGGGAGTACTCTTACCACTCCCCGTGCATCTTCTACAGACCCGTATAGATTTAATACTCAGCTCGCAAGACTTGATGCACAGGTTCACAGGCGCAATATACACCGCAAGGGTAATCTCAGATCACTATCCACTCATAGCGCACATTAAATGGGGCAGACCACGCACTCGCATCCCAACATGGAGGCTCTAACCAAGCTTGCTGCAAGATCCCCCGTTCAGAAAAGAACTAGCCACCCATATTACTTCTTACTTCACACTAAATAACGGGACAACAAGTTATAGAGCAAACGAATGGGATGCACACAAGGTGGTAATAAGGGGCACATGTATATCAGTGACAGGGGGCGTATGACAAACACTAACACAAGAGCTCCGCAAGTATGAACAGGACAGACTGCGAGCACCGTGGAATGAGGCAGATCATCGCCTTAGGCAATACGATTACCATCATTACCTGGCCCACACACATGCAGAGGGGGATAGACCAGGGAGACTTCTGGCATGGCTACTAAAGAATGAACGATGGAATGCTCCTATAGGGGCAATCCGTCTTGATACAAGCGGGAATAAACAACGCTTTTAGAGAATATTATAGCAAGCTATACAAGGCTCAGCCCCCCCTCATCAAAACAGTTAAGTGAGTTCTCCAGGGAGATACAATTAAATCACCTCACTGTCACACAGATGGGAGAACTGGAGAACCCGATAGACCTCGCAGAGATACAACAGGTCTTGCAGCAATTGGCACATGGCAAAGCACCGGGTAGCGAATGCATCCCTATAGAGTACTACAGCACTTTCTCAGCACAAACAGTAGCGCCATACTTAGAAATGTTGAGTGAGGCCTTAAAGCAAGGTCAATTGCCAGAAACCCAACATGAGGCAATGATAGCGGTACTACCTAAACCAGGCCGTGACCCATTGGATGTTCGCTCATACCGACCGCTTTCGTTGCTGAACACAGATTGCAAATTGCTCGGCAAAATTTTAGCAGATCGCCTGCTCCCTTTGCTACCAGACCTAGTGCACCAGGACCAGTCCGGATTCATACCTGGCCGCAATACTTTTATCAACATACGGAACCTCCTACGCATGATGGCAAACACCCCAGAGGGCGAATACAAGCATGTGGCAGTGTCACTAGATATCGAAAAAGCGTTTGATACGCTAGGATGGGATTCGGTAAGACATATATTAGCTGAGTCAGGGTCTTGTACTCTAAGCTGACAGCGAAAGTCAAGACAGGTGACACCATATCTGAGAAGTTCAGTATTGAAAGAGGCACCAGACAGGGCTGCCGATTATCCCCATTACTGTTCGCTCTTGCTATTGAACCTTTAGCTGCCCCGCTACGTACATTTGCTCCGGAATGGGGCATTTTGGATGGGCACGCACATGGCATAGTGTCACTGTACGAGGATGACGCACTAATATTCCTACGAAATCACACAGATTCCCTCCCTGACCTACTTGGGCTGCTAGATCAGTTTGGTGCAGTGTCCGGATTAAAAGTGAACTGGTCAAAATCCTGCCTATTCCCAATGCGAGCGGTGCCAGAGATACATCGTTTAACCCCCATGCCGGGGCACCTGAAATGGTGTCCCACCACTTTCAAATATTTAGGGATAAACGTGTACCACGATCCCCAAGACCTCAAAGAGGGCAACCTTGGACAGGCGATCAGATCCTTCAGGGGCTCTCTACCTTTCTGGTGTTCGCTTCCACTCTCTCCCATGGGAAGAGCGGCTATAGCGAAGATGATTGTATCACTGCGTCTATTGTATTTCTTCATGGCGCTTTCACTGGTACTTCCCACTTCCTTTTTCAAGATCCTGACCAGTATACTGATAGACTTAGTATGGGGCAAAGGTCGGCGACGTGTTGCTCTAGTGAAAATACACCAATCACTCACACGGGAGTCTGGGGGCTCCACGATTTGAACTGTACTACGCATCCGCCCAATTGCAATGGGTGATTAAATGGTTTTGTAACCCTACGACTGAAGAGGCACAGACGGTGCACACTGACTTAGGTCATATTAACATACTATGCTGTCTGCTGGACCGAGAGGGCCCACAGCACACACAAAACATTCTATTAAGTACTGCCCGCTGGGTCTGGAACCGATTCGCACTAACCGGGAATAAGAACCTGCAGTACCCCCCAAGATCCCACTGTCAGCCATTCCAAAAACCGAAAAGATAGCAGCAAAGCTAGGCCTGATAACATGGCCTGAGAAAGGCATACAAACAGTGGGTGAAATATACGGCGACGAGCACCTCCTAACTTATGAAGCATTGGCTAGCGCCCATAACCTGGGACAGGGGGGGCTTTATAGCGTTTGGCGCATTGCGACAATTAGTGCGATCTGCATGGAACAATGGAAACAATGAACCTAAAGCGGCCCCTATCCTACATGATTTACTGGATAACTCAGATGCCCCAATAAATGTATCAGGACTATACAGAATCCTGACTGCACACATCGAACACGGGCAGGAACAAGCAAAAAACAGATGGGACCAGGTACTTGCTACACTGCTTTCACAGCACGCATGGAACCAGGCTATGACATTGACCTATGCAGTGTCACGTAATCCCCGGCTTCGATATACACAGTTCAATTATCTACACCAAACATATTTATCACCACACCGACTTGCACGCATGTTTCCCCAGATGCCGCAGAGGTGCCCCAGATGCGGAGTCGCTGAAGCTACCTTTTTCCACATGACATGGGAATGCCCCCCAATCATGTATGCATGGAATGATATAATATCTTCGTTAGCTGAGTGGCTGGATACCCCATTGTCCCCTAAGTCAGAGCTATGCCTATTAGGAATCAGAGATAGACCCAAAGGACGGAAGCAGACACACAGATGCATAGACCTAGCGCTTGTGCGATATAGGCCTCTGATAGCAATGCATTGGAAGGCACCCAGTGCGCCGGGGACCCATCAGTGGCAAGCAGAGCTGCTACGCTGGGCAAAAGCAGAAGCACACACACTGCAGTCACTCCAGGACAGAGGGGTCCAAGCCAAGGGCGTAGAAACCTGGAATTCCTTTGTGACAACTTTGGAAAGTAAAGACGACAAGCGACCCCCCTGAGCAAATAGGTCTGACAAGGAATAACAGACAGCTTATAGGAATATACATGTAAATGCTGGTACAGACAGTATACTCCAGGATACGCTGTAATGAAGGAACACAGCAGGGAATAGTTGAATCAGCAGGGACATAAAGACAGCGGGATGCAGTGAACAACAAGATGCAGATACACTAGATCAAATAAAATCAAACCTAAGGTGGGGAACAAGCCGTAAAGATCGCCGGTAACGGCCCTTGCTTTCCTTTCTCCTACTCTTCACCCCCCCGCCCTCCCTTCTCCTGCATGGCCGGCATGCTGCCTACGCGCTCCTCGTGCCCGAACTACTGTGGGAGCATGGGGTGCGCTGCGCCCACTCCTGTTGTGGGGCTCTTGCGGTGGGAGATGTGGGCGCCCCCCGCGAGCAACTCCTTCGATCACGACCCCTCCTATCTCTTTCCTTCTTTCTATCTCTATCCTCCTCTCCATTATATTCTTTTTATGTTTACAATGTTTCCAAACAATTTTAGTTGTATGTATCAATAGCAATTACACTGGCGAGAGTGCAAAAGACATACGAGAGTAACTAGAATCGGAGCATGAAAAACAACTGTGTAATTATGTATATTTGGGAATACAATTGTATTTTCTTACTGGTTGAAACAATAAAAAAAGATTTTTTTTTTAAAGAGTGCATGGTCAGGAGAAACACAAAGTCGGAATTTAATACGTACCACATAGTTTGGAATTGTCTCTACTAACAAGACTTTATTACTATCAAAATTAACTTTTATTTGCAAATGGTAAAGAACAACAGATTGAGGAATAAACAACAATAAGGATCTAAACCTATTACTTGAAATTTGCATGTAACTTCTCAATGTTGGTTTGTAGCTCACAATATTATAATTGAAGGATTGCAACCTATGTACTGGAAGTAACAAAAGGATCACTGTGTCCAAAGCATTAACTAACTTACCTCTCCACATAGAATACAAATCTGTGATCCACCTGTGACCGGATGTTTTTTTGCAGCCGGCCCATTAACCTCTATGCTACTTTATAAGTCAAACTGGACAAAACACAGAACACATCCAGAACTGCATTAATCACCAGAGTTATTTTACTATCATTATATTGCCCTGAAAACTTCAGGGAGATGCAAGGATCTCTGCAGCAGGTGTCTTAACCCTATAATATATTTCGCAATACAGTCTGTCTTTTCCCAGTTAAGCAAGAGCAAATTTACTGTCACATTTGTCCTTGTTGTCAATTTCTTTGGAGCAGATGTTTTAAAAAATAAATGTATATGTTGACTGTCAGGATCAACATTTCATGACTCTGCCTCTTGTAACTCCACCACCTTTCCTCTGCCACACCTGGACCCCCAATTAATGGGTTGCTGGAGCATTTTTTCCCCAGTTCCAATAAGGAGATACCTGCCATGATTAGCGAGCACTATGTTTTCTTTCTCCTTTTGTCATACTATTATATGCTTGCTTTTGTGATGCCAATG
The DNA here is from genome assembly GCF_031143425.1 of Pleurodeles waltl. Lineage (NCBI taxonomy): Eukaryota > Metazoa > Chordata > Amphibia > Caudata > Salamandridae > Pleurodeles > Pleurodeles waltl. The sequence continues at coordinate 480,992,136 of NC_090437.1, read as the reverse complement.
ACCTTCCTCATAAAAGTCTGCAAATACCGGCCTTGCTTATGAGTATTGCCAGCCTAATTGTTGTTTGGCCAGTAGCTTCCAAAACAACTGTGTAGCATGGGCTCTTTTTTGTAGGTGTGGGGATCTTGTATTTTCACATTCTACATAACACACAACTTCATTACATAACATCAGTGGAGCAGACACATCTTAAGGATTTTGGGGGCACTGGGCCAAACATATGTTGGAGGACCGTGTTCAGAACAGCTTTGAATGTATTATTCAATTTCAGCGCTTTCATGCCCTCTTTGGCCAGGGCACTGACAGTGCACAGGCACACTGGTCCAAATTCTAAATGTGATTACAACTAATATTAAGGGATAGTGATGTGTATGTTCTATATTGTAACATAGCAAAAACTCACTAATATTAATGAAAATAACCTCTGTGACACCCTCCCATTTCTCATATGTGAGGTGCTGTTTTGATATGCAATTAACTTTTATGGAGATTACATGAAACGTAAACACAACATTTGTCTGAAAAATGTCACACATCACTCACATTAAAAAGAAATGAAAATGAATCTGTTTAAGAATTATTCAAGGGCATCAGGGCAAGACTCTCTCCAGAACAGAGCTGGTCCTGTCAGGGCCCCCCTGAAAGGCTGGGGCCCTGGGCCAGAGTCCACTTTGCCCATGCCTTAAAATGTTTCTGCAGTGGGCGCTAATGGTTCAGTAAAGCCGCTCTGATCACGCACAGGTCTCCACCAAACCATCATTTTATCTTTTCTTATCTTATCTTATCTTGACTTATAAAGTGCCTAGCTACTCTAAGGCTTCCCAGTGCTGTGAGTCAGAAATGAGCACCTACTGATCTGTAGTTAAGCCATAGTGAGTTAGGATATAGCCAGGTTTTAAGACGTTTCCTGAAATTGGCCTCATTCAACTCAGTTCTCAGACTGTCTGGCAACGTATTGCACAATTTGGGGGAGAGACAAGAGAAGGATCTTCTACCCATTTGGCCTCCTGTATGCATGGAACTATTAGAAGACCCGTGTTGGAGGATCCTACTCGGATTGTAGGCAGCCAGTAGGGCTCTAATCAGACGAGGCCCTTCCCATTTATTGCTGTGGGTCATATATAGTACTTGAATTTAATTCTATGTTCCACAGGAAGCCAATGTAAGGAGGTCAAGGCTTTCTTGTTCCTCACACCCCACATCTTCATACCCCGCATTGACAATGCCACCACCACCAGTCCCAACTCTGGTCTTTCCTGGGAAGATGTGCACTTGTGTGTGAGCACTGTATCTGTGTATGGGTGCAGGGTGAGCAGTCTGCCTGTGTGAGTGCATGCTAACCAGTGTTTTGTGAGTGCAGGGCAAGGGATATGCATGTATAAATGTAGGGTAAGCTTTGTGTTTTGTGAGTGCATGCTAAATCGTCTGACTGACTCAGTGGTTAATGTGAGCCAGTGGATGCCTGTGGGGCCCACTGTAATTCATTTTTGAGTGCCGGCACTTATTTTTCAACATCATACATTTACCAAGAGAGGAAAGGTGAAGGGAGAAAAAGACGGAAATCCTGTCATAAAGAGAGAAAGCAGAACCCTGTAAGTATGTGAGAAAGAGTCATGAAGTAGGTTTAGTAATAGGCAGCCTTGATATTGGGCGCAAGAACACAATTGCATCTGCCGCTAACTTCTGAGCAGAGTTCTGGGCATGGGCACTTATTTTCTTAGAAAATACGGGTCTTATTTTTCTACGAAAATAAGCACTGGACTGACTACGGGGTGGAATGTGTGCTTGTGTCATAGCCGAGTGACGGGTGTGCCTTTGTGTTCACAAGGTGCGGGGTGTGCCTGTCTGAGTACAGAGCGAGGGACGTGCTTTTGTGAATGCAGAGGGGTATACCTGTGTTAGCACAGAACGAGCCAGGCAATATTGATTTTACCAATGCTTGCTTCTAAAAGCAATAGATTCACAAAGCAGTGGCAATAAAAGGTCTCATTAGCGAATAGCACGCAGTCGTATGTCAAACTATTTTCAACAATTTTCTTTCATCAGTTAAACTTTTTCACATTAGCCAGTTCTTCAATCAACTCAAAGCGATTTGTGCATGGTTGCAGTTATTTTCATAATTTACTTGCTTTGTGCTACGCCTTTGAAAAACATACGAGTTACTAGAATTTTGCGTATTGAAAGGCATTATCATTTTGAAAGACTGTATTTAAAAACACGTCAGAATTCAAATAATGATGTTCGCTGATGAAGAAATCTGACTATATCTGTAATGTTTATATAGCAATCATATAAAATATGATTTCGTATGAGGACTGTTTCATAATCGTAATCCTTAGCATATTTTTTTCTATTTTTTCCACACTTGGTCAAATATTTTCCACTACCCAGTTGGTAATTAGAATGTATCCAAAGTGTATACATTTCTGTTCACCTCTTTCCAAAATATGCAGGAACATTGCATATTTTTAATTTATAATGGAGGTTTGGGTATAAAGGTATAGTGTAATAAAATATATTTTCACATTCTACATACAGACCTTCTGCAAGCCATTTTTCATGATATTTCTTATAGTATACAGGCAGAAAAAAACAAGTGTGGCCTAGGGAAATGTTAATTCAAGAATACCCATGTTTAAACGTAAATGATTCTAAATTCAAAGTCAGAATAGTGTCATGAGGTAAAAGTAGATTAAATTCGAACATAACTTTAAATGCCAAAGGAGTGCATCTAGCAAAGATGTTCGAATACTGCAGGGATATGGTGCCACGAGGCACCCAGGTAAAGTGTCTGAGCATAGCACTCCATACCCGAAAGGTGGGCGCGAGGAGGGGGAAAATAAAGGGAACATGGCCGCTCTGCGTCACTTCCGGATTAGTACACTAATGTGGTGTGATTCAGTGAGGATTCCTTAAGGCCGTCCTCATAACTCAGAACATCTCTCAAAATGTTTATTAAACAATTTCAGGGTTAAAGTGAGTGAGAAAATGAGAAACCCAACCACGGCAATAAGCCTTGGAAAAGAAACGTTGCTCAAGATAACTTCAAGACTTACAAAAATCCAATAAGGTCTTTGACCCCTTCAGCCCAGACTACAGCAGGGGATCTCCTGAATAGAACATAAGCCTACGAGTTATATTTCTTAAAGCTCTCTAGAAAGCCTTAAAGAAACATGGTGGATCTTTTTTTATAAATATTCCAAGTGAGTACCCAATAAAGCTGTGTTTTACTTAGGTACTGACAGTGTATATTTAATGTCTGAAAGGCATTATTTGTCATGTGTGACAAGAAGTTATAGTTTATATCTAAAGGTTAACACAGAACAGAGCGTTTACCAGTGCCAGTTTTTACTAACTTAATGAAGAAACTGTTTATATATACAGTTTAAATGAAAGACAAATTACACTGAATCCCAATAAAGGTTGAATTTACTACATAAGAAGCATCACACAGGTATGAGACAAGCCTACACCAGAAAATAAATATTGATATTCAAACATATAACATAAGACTGAAGCAGAACACTTCATTTGTTTGTCTGAAATTAGTTATTTATATACTTAAGCATGTAAGATTTGCGGTAACATAATTCATTTAGAACAATTAATATTTTTGGGAAGCTATTTATTTATGCTCCTTTAATTAGGCTTTTGCAAAGAAACACTGCATTATATGTTATTAATGTTTTACTCTAACTTATGCATGCTGGCTTTCACTTGAATTGTTTATGTTTTATGTTATACCTACAAAATGTATAGCTACATAAATGTAAGTTAACTATTGCATAAGTAAGCATTCCCACAAACTTTGCTAAAGTATATAAAGTATGTCATTGTTGATGAGAGAGGCACTGCATTAGAGATTTGTGAGTTTATATTACACTATTGTTTTACATGCACACGGGTCCATGTGTAGATACATAGCCGCATTTTAATTCTATCCTTCTAGGAAAGGCTCAAGTAAACGTACCTTGTGATTAACTAAGAAAGTAATACATTCCATTCCTTTCTAAACCCACAGTGTCAAGATACATCAAAAAGATCGAGACTCATAAGTGGAGTTGTGAAGTGAGCTGCTACATTCAATACAGATACACAGAGAGATCATATTGACTAAATATCTGTGCCTAAAATAGCCTAAAAATCAGTGGCGGCTGCTGCCAGGAAGGGCTGGTGGTGCAGAGTGGGGGAGCAACTGGGGGGGAGGTGAGGGGATGACAATATAAAAAAAAAAAAAATACTTGCCTGCCACCTCGCGACTGGCGCTCCTGCTGCCTCCTTGCTTCTGTGCTTGCCTTTCTCCCTTCCCCACCCAATCCAGACGCTACAGCATGAGAGAAGCACCAAGATTGGATTGAGCCGGCTGAAATGCTGCTCAGTAAGGGAGGGGGAGCCTGGGCTTGGTCTTCACTTGGCAATGCACCACAACCTGGTAGAGAGTTCTAAGTGTGCATGTCGGTTTGGCCGGCCTCAGATGACCGGCCAAACCGACATACACACTTAGGGCCAGATGTAGCAAAATTGCAAATTGCGACTTGCAATTTGCGAGTCCTTCCGACTCGCAAATTGCAAGTCGCAATTTGCAATGCAGAACGGTGTCTCAGACACCGTCTGCGAGTCGGTATGGGGTCGCAAAGACCCACCTCATTAATATTAATGAGGTGGGTCGCAAATTGCGGCCCCATCCAGACTATGGGTACTCCCAAACATGGAGGCCTGCTGTAGTCAGCAGACCTCCATATTCGTGACTGCTTTTAAATAAAGCAGTTTTTTTTTTTAAGTGTAGCCCGTTTTCCTTAAAGGAAAACGAGCTGCACTTAAAAAAAAATCCGAAACCTTTAGTTTCTGTATTTTTTCAGGGTAGGTAGTGGTCCCTTGGACCACTACCTACCCTGAAAAAATAATTTGTGGTCCATTCACAAAGGGGAAGGGGTCCCATGGGGACCCCTTCCAATTTGCGAGTGGGTTACCATCCACTTCAAGTGGATGGTAACTGCGACACCATTTGCGACCACTTATGCGGTCGCAAATGGTATTGCATACCACTGCGAATCGCAAATAGGAAGGGAACACCCCTTCCAATTTGCGATTCAGAAATGCATTTTGCGAGTCGGTCCCGACTCGCAAAATGCATTTCTGCATAGGAAAATGCGATTTGCGACTCGCAAACAGCAGTTTTTGCCGTTTGCGACTCGCAAATCCTTTCCTACATCTGGCCCTTAGAGAGCACCTAGCACTCCTCCTTCCCCTGTTGATTCAGAGGATGCTGGCCCCGCCCCACCCTACCTAAGCAGAAAAATAAAATCATAATAAGATTAGGGGTGGGCGGTGAAATCCGCTCCGCTCACAGAGATTTCAGTTTTTCCCACTCTGAGCCCCGCCTTAGAGCACGGAGTTGCAAAAATCTCCACATAGCGGACGATAGTGGAGTTTCTTCCTTGTTCGTGCTCACCAACATTAAGTTGGCATCCGCAAGCAAGGAAAATCTTACTCCAGACCACCTCCTGGCGAGATTTCTCAAAGCGGGCGGTCATGGATGATCACTACGGATTGCGTTGAGAAACCTACTGTTCACGTTGAGGATGCTGCTGATCGAGGAGAAAATCTACTTGAGCACCAGAAAAGATGCAGTGCCCTCTTCAGCTGTATGTGGTGCTGTTCGCGCTGCTTTTAAAGCATAGGACAAATACCCGGCACTAAAAATCAGTGCGAACAGCTCACCTAACGCACTCTGCTGCTTGCGGAATTCCACTTAGCGCGGTGGAGTCTTTTGGTTAGTTTGCAGAGTTCCATATAGTGGAACTCCATAAACTTCACCAGGCCTAAATAAGATGCTTTTATTATCATTTTATTTTTCTGCTGCTTTTCAGCAGCAGGACAATACTCTTCCGCTATAGCGGAGGGGACGCCCCTGCTGAAAATGCACTGCATAGAGTCTTTTGGAGAATGACTGGACGGTGCTCCAGGAGAGGGATGATAGTTAAGTTGGTGCACACTTATGATAACTGGGGTGGCATGGTGAGCAAAAGAACAATAGATTAAACCCAGATCTGTGACTGGGGGTGAGTGTTTGCATTGTTCAGCACTCTGTCCATCATAAAGTTGCCCTAAGAGGGAAGGGTTTGCCCAGACGTGGGTCCCTTGCTCACTGTGCCACTGGATTCAAGCTAGCCTGGCTGATGAAGGGTGATACCCTGAAACCGATCCCAGGATGCTTGTTTCCGGTCCAGGGAGGACCTGGCCTGGCAGTTCGGGCTGGACTGTTCCCATGAGGAACAGGGTCAAGACTGATTTGCATATAGCTGGGTCCAAACTGGGGTGGCGTGGTGAGCAAAAGAACGATGGATTAAACCCAGATCTGTGACTGGCGGTGAGTGTTTGCATTGTTCAGCACTCCATCCATCATCCTTTTGTGTTTCACACTTATGATACCTTACCCTGATCTGCCCCATACCTGCTTCTCACATCAAGGGGAGACAAAGCAGCATTGGATGTGAACGTTGGATAGATGCTGAAGCTGTTGTGGTGTTAAATACTAGAAAACACCCTTGAAGATACCAGGGTAGCAGCTCCTCCTGCCATCTAACTGTTGCTGAGATGAGAATATATTTCCAGTATGATCGAATCAATGATGTTGTGGAAACAGGCATTTCTATGCATTGGGGTTGTGAACTTGTGAACAGTTGAGGATCCAAAGACATACGTTTAAAGTTGGGGTGGTTACGAGGGGTGGGAAGGTTGTCAATTTTGTTTTTTTTGTGAACATTTATCTTTGCCTTGCAGTAAACCTTTACCCTGTATGTTTGAAAATATGTATGGCATGATGATATAAATGCTAGTTATCCTGCGGCTTCTCATGCGGTAAGTGAAAGTCCTGGTGAGTAAGATAAATAAAGGAGTTTTGTAACTATGGATGAAGCTGAGACCCATTTAGAGTCAACCGAGGAAAATTCCTACAGTATGCCGGTATATCTCCAACGGCCTGAGAGATCTGGATGTCTTTCCCGGAGGAGTCTTTCAAGTTCAACATTTTGCAAACGCTGCTGGACTATAACGCAACTAAGGGCATCATTTTCTGCATATGCGTTGCCCTCAAACATAACAGAGAAACGGATCTGTCCCCGACGTGCTCAGCATGGGACACAAACAAATCTTGACACCCCGCGTATGGGCAGGGAGTGTCTCAGGGCCCACTCCTTAATGCAAGAAGTGTTTAGCAAGGCCAGGTTGAAACGAACACATTTTTATCAATTACACAGGACATATGTGACACCACAAACCTGCACAGAATGTACCCAGAACGCACTGACGGATGTGTGCGTTGTGACCGTCTGTCGGCTACATTTGACCATGTCGCCTGGGAATGTCAGATGCTCTGGCCCTTTTGAATCGAGGATGCCCACACGATACAAAGACTAACTGCACTTAAGGTGGAACTCACAGCACGACTCTCCCTACAGGGACTCCTACCATTTTCCAAAACCGTCAAAATAAGCCACACTGCTTTGCCCAACTGGGGCTGTTAATTGCAAGATGCTGCGTTGCCATCCACTGGGCCAGCCAGACCCCACTGACCCTGACCAAGTGGAAGACTGACCTGCTAGACTGGACAACGGCCGAGGAGGGTCGGCGTAGGAGAATCCATACAGACGAACATGCGGAACTGGATCTGGAGCTCTGGGGCGCGATGCTGGACAGGCTGAGTGAGGGTGGCTCAGCTACAGATGTGTCCTCACCCCCCTTCCCCACCGAGCAACTGGGATAGATTTATGCCATTTCTTCTTTCTTACTGACGTTGTCATAGATCTACAACATAGATGTGGGAAAACTGCTGTGATGTTTTTTACATTGCTCTCACCTCTGTTGAGGTACATATTGGTTATATCACATGAAAAATTCAATTAACATTTTTTTTTAAAGAAAGGAGCTGTGGTGAAAAGGCTGCATGGACATATGCCAGGTTAAATAGTGCTCCAAGAAACACACTTGACTATCAATGATTTTGTTGTGGCAACAAACGGAGCCAGATATCAGTTTGTTATGTTGTGAGTTCTTTGTTCATGAACAAGGAGTCATGGGCACGCACCCCATACCAACTGACACTACGTCTAAAGGAAACACTCTGAGATGGAACCAACTTCCACATTCCAAACTTTCATCGAACCATGTCCATGAACAGAGCTATGGCCAAAGAAAGGTATTACAGACTGCCTGCCAATTTTTACACAGGGTAAAATGCGTGTAGCTGTCCATACTTCGCTCACCATGGGGTCCTGTACAGTCATTAGGGTATCTATTAAAGAGGTCAGCCCTTTTTGTGCGAGAGAAACACTGGTTCAGCATGCAGGCTGTTGTGCAGTTGTGTCGGGCACATGAAATGGAATGGTGGGAAGCTAGTCATCGTGAGAGTATACCTGCCCTACATTGCAAAGAGTGGGATTGGACAGACTAGGGGGCATATTTACAAGCCCCTTGCACCTCTTTGTGCCACATTAGCATCATTGTTTTTACTCTTATGTGGCATTAAGGAGGCATTTTCGTCACATCACATTTACAACGTGGCACAATGCAAGCATTGTGTCACTCGGTTAACCCTTGTGCCACATTATGCCTGCGCCAGGCATAATGTATGCAAGGGGGGGGGTATTCCCCTGTTGGAAGCCGCAGAAAAATGGTGCTGTGGAATCTACAAGATTTCACTGTGGCATTTTTAGCGTAATATTTAATGCCTGCCATAGGCAGGCTTTAAAGTGACACTCCCTTGTATTTAATGGGCCTCCCTTGACTTAGATGGATTAGCGCCCACATTTTTGGTGCCAGTCCACCTAGGCACCACAATAGCATCAACATGTTTGACGCTATTGGCCTGATGTGTGCCATAGTGCGCTGTATTGCAAATATGGGACACCCATGGTGTTGTTAGGGGAGGCACAATGGGGCGCAAGAAAAGTGACGGACAATCTATGATGCGCCACTTTCTTGTAAATATGCCGCTAGGTGTCCAATTGCTGCTACTCTATCATTTGTTTTTGATTTTCCTCTAGTAATGGGCGGGGCAAGCATAGGACCTCATCTTAAGATGCAGAAGGAACACAACATATAGGATAAAAACACAGCGGAAACAGCTTTTGCAATGGGAAAACGCTCACCTGAACACACTCCACGAGGAAGGAGGCCACCATGGAGCCCGAATTACAAATACTCCCTGCGCTTGTCTTTCTGCTCCTCTACGATCACCATCTACGTAGGCACCGAAGACAACGGTGAGTACTGCACCTATGACATAGGGAAGGGGGGAGGCAAAAGTCAGGGGGACACACACGCAACACCCCCACCCCCAACCCCACCCTCACCCACTACAACACACACACACCAATGCATGTCCAAACAGCACAGTAACAACCCCCAACCCCCCCGGAAGAATGCAAAGACAAAAGCAAATCAGTTCAAACTTTGCAATGCATCAAAATACAGTAAGCTAATATATACAGATATATATACACATTCCAGAATTGATACATTACGATTAGTAGTGCAGGTATGCACATATCAATGTCCGTGCACCACTGGGCCCAAAATGCATGGGCGAGGCCCACACTAGATACCTGTCCACAAACGGAGAGAACACTGCAGGGGCATCAGATAGAAATATAGCACGCACCTCAGGGGGAAGGGAAGGGGGAGCACCTCAGCCGGATTACAGCACCACGCCAGATCCACAACGGGGCTCCATGCCCATTGATGTATCCTGGGGAGTGCAAAGCCACTGTCTCTCAAGTCTCTACAGTGGGTGGGTTGCCCACTGCTTTATCCTGGGGAGTGCAAAGCCACAGTCTCTCAAGTCTCTACAGTGAGTGGGTTGCCCACTGTACCATCCTGGGGAGTGCAAAGCCACAGTCTCTCAAGTCTCTACAGTGGGTGGGTTGCCCACTGCTTTATCCTGGGGAGTGCAAAGCCACAGTCTCTCAAGTCTCTACAGTGAGTGGGTTGCCCACTGTACCATCCTGGGGAGTGCAAAGCCACAGTCTCTCAAGTGGATAACAGTATCCACTGGTTCTGGAGGGGGACTGGTGCCCAGACTGCATCAGGCTCCCCGTGACAGTTCCTGTTCCGTCACTGTCCCAGCTGCACATGGGCTAACAATGCTTGATTTGGCGGTCTTTTCCCTGTTCAGCAGTGCTTTGCCATGTCGGTCTTTTACCTGTTCAGTGGTGCTTGACTTTACAGTTTCTGACCTGTTCAGCGGTGCTTTGCCCTGTTCAGCGGTCTTCACCATGTCGGTCTTTTCCCTGTTCAGCGGTGCTTTGCCATGGCGGTCTGTGCCCTGTTCAGCGGTGCTTGACTTTGCAGTTTCTGACCTGTTCAGTGGTGCTTTGCCCTGTTCAGCGGTCTTCACCATGGCGGTCTTTTCCCTGTTCAGCCGTCTTCACCATGGCGGTCTTTTCCCTGTTTAGCGGTGCTTTACTTTGCAGTTTCTGACCTGTGCATTGGTGTGTGGCATGACGGTCCCTCATTGCCCAGCGGGGCTGTGGCTGCCAGGGCCCTCCAGGGCACTGACGCTGGCGGTGGTCTCCGGACCAGTGACGACTGTGCTGCCCTCCTGGGCACTGACTCTGGCGGTGGTCTCCGGACCACTGACGATTGTGCTGCCCTCCTGGGCACTGACTCTGGCGGTGGTCTCCGGACCAGTGACGATTGTGCTGCCCTCCTGGGCAATGACTCTGGCGGTGGTCTCCGGACCAGTGACGACAGTGCTGCCCTCCTGGGCAATGACTCTGGTGGTGGTCTCCGGACCAGTGACAACAGTGCTGGCGGGGGTGTCCCGTCCGCCGGGGAGGATGCTGCTCTTCCCAGACTGTGCAGACTTCTTCTGGCCCTTCACCACCTTTGGAGGAGTCACAGCTGACTCTTGTGAGCAGTTTTGCAGCCAGGAGTCTTCACCCTGTCCCGTCGGCCACTTTCCAACTTTAGGTGCTTTACAGGGGGTGGACTGGCAGTGCTTTGGCTCCATGTCACTCTGCCTGCCCTGGTGGCCGGTGCACTCCACACACCTTGAACAAACACCACTGGTACTGGACTTCTTTTGGCTGAGGTGCTACTACGGCACCTATGAATTGGAGGGGTGGGGATAGTGGCAAAGAGGTCAACGTTGCTGAGGAAGAGTTGCACTGGGATGGGTAGCTGGAGGGGGTCTGGGAGTGGAGGAAGAGGAGGTGGTTGTAGGAGGTGTAACTTTAGGTGATTTGGGTGCAGGTGCAGGTACTGGAGGCTGTCGTGAGGTGGATGGATGTTGGGTGTGTGGGTGCCCGCGTTTGTGTACTTTGGGAGGGGGCGTCACAGACACACTGGGAGTGGACACAGGGGACGTGTAAATGGTAGTGGGGGTGGTGAGTGCAGGTGAGCGGGGCGTGGTGCTGGGTGTTCTGGTGCGAGTCCTAGTGCCTGTAGATGTAGTGCATGCAGGTGAGAGTGTAGACGACACTAGGAGGGATGAGGGAGACGACGAGGAGGGGGACACAGTGGAGGCAGTGGATGTTTTTGTGTCTGTATGTGGGTGATGCTTGTTTAAGTGCCTGTGGGTTGTGTGGTGCTTATGTTTGCCTGAGCTACTTTTGTGTGTTGAGGTGTATGCATGCTTGTCTGATGGTGTGCTTGGGATAGGCTGGGGTACAGGGGACTGGGTCTGGGTGGAGGGAGTTGGAGGGGGGAGGCTAGACACTGGGACAATGGCTGCCATCAGTGCTGAGGCCAGAGAGTGAAGGGTTCGATGAAGGGAAGCCTGACCAGAATGAATGCCCTCCAGGAATGCATTACCGTGTTGCAACTCCCTTTCTACACCCTGGATGGCATTCACAATGGTAGACTGCCCAACAGTGAGTGACCTGAGGAGGTCAATGGGCTCCTCACTGAGGGCAGCAGGGGTGACAGGGGCAGGGGCTGAGGTGCCTGGGGCGAAGGTGATGCCCACCCTCCTGGGTGAGCGGGCACGGAGCGAAGGCTGAGGGGCTGCTGGGAGGGCGGTGCTGTTAGGGGGGGTGGCGGCGGTACCTGTAGAAGTGGGGGGCACAGATGGTGCTGCCGCCACAAGGGAGCTCCCATCGGCGGACGAGTCCGTGTCGCTGTTTGGTGATCCGGTGACCGACGTGAAGCTCCCCTTGCCCTCCGTCCCACTGGTGTATTCAGAGTCTGTGGTGTGGCCCTCCATGGCCATGTGGGATGCAGATCCCTCGTGCTCCGGTGCCACTGTACATCCGCCTGATGATGCTGATGCACACAAGAACAGGGAGAGCACAAAAAGGGGGGGGGGCGACAGAAGAAAAAAGGTTGAGTGCATGGGTTACCGCTACCGTTGGCGGACAATACAGACACAGCAGCCCCCTGCACTACGCCGTGCTCTTGGACTCTACAGATGCAATTCCTGGGATCTGCCCTACATGGCTATGGTGGTCATCTGCAGACATAGATGACACAGGGGCATGTATACCTGTACTTGGCACTCTACAGAGGTGGGGTGGAGTGTCACATGGCCTGCATTACGGAGGGGCCTAGCCTACGGAACTCGCCCTGGCCTAGGGAAACCCACAGCCCTCCTCCCCCACCCAGACCCCTCCACTGCGCGCAAAGTCCGCAGAATGAGTGTGTACTCACCCCCTTGTGTATGCTGTGATGCCCTCAAGCGCCCATCCAACTCAGGGTAGGCCACCGCCAGGATCCGGAACATCAGGGGGGTCATGGTGTGATGGGCACCCCTCCCACGTTGGGAGGCCATCCCCAGCTGAGCCTCCGCCATCTTCTTGCTCCAGCGGCGAATGTACTCACATCTTTTCCAGCAGTGGGTGCCCCGTCTCTGGTGGACCCCCAGGGTCCGGACATCCTTGGCGATGGAACGCCAAATGTCGTTCTGGTGGGCGCTGACCTACATGACATGTACAGGGGAAGAAGAGAAGTCATTAACAACAGCACTGTCGAAGTGGGTGGCCCCCATCCCTACCCTTGCCATGTGGCACATGCATTCACGGTCCTTCATGTTCCCTGACCTCTGCCCCCTTCCTACTGACATCCAGCCCTCTCCACCCAGGCATAGCCCATACAACGTGCTCCCTGTGTACTTACCTGTTGGTCTGGAGGACTGTAGAGGAGCGTGAACTGGGGGAGGACCCCGTCCACGAGCTTCTCCAACTCCTGAGCAGTGAAGGCAGGGGCCGTTTCCCCAGATGCAGCAGCCATTGTCCCTTCCAGACCGAGGTCACAGCAGCACTTGCAGTGTAGGTCCTCTCCTGTCGTAGATCAGGTATCGAGTGACTTAACAGATAGAAAATGGCGGTCACGTCCGCGGCGGTGACGTCCACGGTGGTGCGTCTCATCACCGCCGGCGAACTTCATCATTGGCTCCTGGGACCCATAGGGTCCAATGTTAACCAATGCAGCATTGCGCCGCGGTCTACGACCGCCTACCGCAACGGTGTACAACACCAGCGCAGATACCTCAAATCCCATTGTCCCAGTTTAGAGGTCAGGCAGCCGCCATTTCAGGGGCCCACATGGCTTCATTTACTACTGCATCACACATACCTAGGCCTACACTCAACACACATACAGGAAGAGTTTTGTATTTGGTGTCATGTTCTGTGTAGCTGTGGGTACATACCTGGGAATTTGTTGACTCTGTGGTCGCTGTTGTCCTTCCTAGGCACCGTCAGCTGGGACATGTGAGGAGATGGCGGAATCCTCCGGTGTACCGACCGCTGGTGGACCTGTTGACAATGGAGGAGCGACATTTAATCATCACCTACAAGTTTGACCGTGCCACTATCCAGGAACTGTGTACCCAGTTGGAGCCAGACCTGATCTCACCAATCCGCCATCCCACCGGAATCCCCCCTCAAGTGAAGGTGCTATCAGTGCTCCATTTCCTTGCAAGTGGGTCTTTTCAGACAACAGTGGCCATGGCATCAGGGATGTCCAAGCCTATGTTTTCCAACGTATTGTCCAGAGTGTTGTCTGCCCTGCTGAAACACGTAAGGAGCTACATCGTTTTCCCTCAGGTGGAGGATTTGGCTACAGTTAAAGGTGACTTCTATGCCCTGGGACAAATCCCCAACATCATAGGTGCTATTGATGGGACCCATGTAGCCCTGGTCCCCCCCCACAGGAGTGAACAGGTGTACAGGAACCGGAAGAGTTATCATTCCATGAATGTACAGATGGTATGTTTGGCAGACCAGTACATCTCCCAGGTAAATGCTATGTTCCCTGGCTCAGTGCATGACGCCTACATCCTGCGGAATAGCAGTATCCCGTATGTGATGGGTCAACTCCAGAGGCACCGGGTGTGGCTATTAGGGGACTCTGGTTACCCCAACCTCTCATGGTTATTGACCCCAGTGAGGAATCCCAGGACCAAGGCAGAGGAACGCTACAATGAGGCCCATGGGCGGACTAGGAGGGTGATCGAACGCACCTTCGGCCTCCTGAAGGCCAGGTTCAGGTGCCTCCATATGACAGGTGGTTCCCTATTCTACTCACCAAAGAAGGTGTGCCAGATCATCATCGCCTGCTCGATGCTTCACAATCTTGCTTTGCGACGCCAGGTGCCTTTTCTGCAGGAGGATGGTCCAGATGGCGGTGTTGTGGCAGCTGTGGAGCCTGTGGACAGTGATGAGGAGGAAGCTGAGGAAGAAGACATAGACAACAGGGAGTCAGTCATACAACAATATTTCCAGTGACACACAGGTGAGAACATTTTTTTTCACTATTACATTCACTTTCACACTTCTACCTCTATCCTGTCTGTCATTTAGTAGCAGTATTTGGTAACTGAGTTGTACCTTTCCATTACGGTTTCACAGGTGTGGTTACCAACGTGTGTCATCTGCTTGCATCCTTCATGGACTTATGATGTGTGACATTGGCATTACAATAGAAAACGCATTTTGACACTGTTATTGATAATACAAATTTACCAAATCACAGACTGACTCCAGATTGTTTTGTGCTTCAAGGGTGTTTATTTAAGTGCTCAAAAATGGAGGGGGGTTGTAAAATGGTGATGTGGGATGGTGGAGGAATGTCCATGGCAGAGTCCAGTCTATTCGTCTCACAGGTGCTTTGCCCATATGGGCATAGGAAGTGGAGCTGGGGCAGTTCCAATCTGAAAGTGGGACAGTGGGAGGACAATCAGGGTGGTCTCATTTCCTGGCGGGGGTCTTGCCATCTTGCTCTGTCCTGTTCCTGGATCTAAGGGACCGCTTGCGGGGTGGTTCTCCGTCTGCAGGGGGTGGGGTGCTGGTGTGGTGGTCCTGTGGCGGGGCGTCCTTTCCACTAGCGCCGGCGGAGGTGGTGGGCAGTTCATCATCCATGCTAGTGTCAGGAGCCCCTTGGAGTGCCACGGTGTCCCTCATGGTCTTTTCTATGTCCTTCAGCACCGCTACGATGGTGCCCAGGGTGGAGCTGATGGTTCTGCGCTCCTCCCTGAACCCCAAATACTGCTCCTCCTGCATGCGCTGGGTCTCCTGAAACTTGGCGAGGACTGTCACCATCGTCTCCTGGGAGTGGTGGTATGCTCCCATGATGGAGGAGAGGGCCTCGTGGAGGGTGGGTTCCCTTGGCCTGTCCACCCCCTGTTGCACAGCAGCCCTCCCAGTTCCCCTGTGTTCCTGTGCCTCCGTCCCCTGGACCGTGTGCCCACTACCACTGCCCCCAGGTCCCTGTTGTTGTTGGGGTGGTGGGTTATCCTGGGTTTCCTGTAGTGGTGGACACACAGCTGATTGACGTGTCCTGGGTACGGAGGGATGGGCCCGCTGGGTGGGTGCTGTGCTGGTGTTACCAGAGGGTGGACGGTCAGTGTTGGGCTGTGCCTGTGCGAGGGGAACCGACTGTCCCGAGGCCCACGATGGTCCGGGCTGGTCATCTGGATCCAGTTGGCCAGAGCAGCTGTCGTCACTGTGGGCCTCTTCTGAGGGTGGTGTGGAGATGTCTGAACCCTCCTGTGTGGTGGCGTTCTGTAGTGGTCCTGCAGGGGTATAAGAGCATGATTATTGCATGTGTGTGTGTCATGGTGTGCAATGGGTGGGTGTGCGTGTACCCCAGTGCAAGCATTCCTGTGTGGGGGTTTGTGTCATGATGGTTAGGGGGTTGTTATGGGTATGTGCAGTGAGCATGCTTTATTGATGGGTGACCATGCTTAGTTGTGTCATGCAGGGCTTGGTGTTGGGATGGGTGGTTTGTGTTATTATTACATTAGTGAGGAGTTGGAGTGATAGGGGAGGGTGTGAGGGTGGGGGTGTGTGATAGTATGCAGGTAGGGTGGGGGATATGATAGTTAAGCTTTGACTTACCAGTGTCCATTCCTCCACCGACTCCTCCGAGGCCCTCTGGATGCATGATGGTCAAGACTTGCTCCTCCCATTGTTGTTAGTTGTGGGGGAGGAAGTGGGGGTCCGCCGCCAGTCCGCTGTACCGCAATGTTGTGCCTGGAGACCACAGAACGCACCTTCCCCTGTAGGTCGTTCCACCTCTTCCTGATGTCCTCCCGATTTCTTGGATGCTGTCCCACAGCGTTGACCCTGTCCATGATTCTGCGCCGTAGCTCCATCTTCCTGGCTATGGAGGTGTGCTGCACCTGTGAGCCAAATAGCTGAGGCTCTACCCTGAGGATTTCCTCCACCATGACCCTGAGCTCCTCCTCGGAAAACCTGGGGTGTCTTTGGCGTGACATGGGGTGATGTGGGTGATGTGTGGGGTGGTGTATGAGTTGATGTGTGTGGTGCTGTGTAGTGGTGTGTGGTGTTTTGTGCGTGGACTGTTGTATGGGTGATGGTGTTGTGTGCCTCAGTGTGGTGGGGTTCTCAATTGCTGTGCTCTCTGTTTCTCGGCTTCCTAAAAAGTTCTGGTCGTAGGGGTTTGTGGGTGGTGTGTTTTATATTGTGTTGGGTGTGTGGGAGTGGTGTTTGTATGTGTATCAGGTGTGTGTATTTAGAATTGTCCAATGTGGCGGTGTTTTGGAGATGTGTGTGTATTTTGAGCGCGGCGGTGTGTACCGCCAATAGAATACTGCGGTTGAAAGACCGCCGCGTGGATTCATGGGTCGTGATAGCATGGGCTTGTTTCTGTTGGCATGACGGTGGAGGATTTGTTTTCGCCAGTTTATCACTGACCTTTGGTGTGGCGGACTTGTGTGGGTGTCCGTATTTCGTCGGATTCCGAGATGTGTGTCATAATAGCTGTTGCGGAATTCCGTGACCACGGCGGTGTATTGGCGGTGTTCTGCACGGCGGTAAGCGGCTTTTACAGCCAATGTTGTAATGACCCCCATAGTGTGCAACCTTTATGTCCATCAACTGACTGTTGCATGCTTAAGTAGAGAAGCATATAAGTACAAGACAGATCGATTGTGGTGCACTTAACTGTTTCTATAGACTCAACTAATTCTTTATGCCACATGATAAAGTATGGGAGAGGCAGGGCCCATTTAGACATTTGTCTTGGGTGGCAAGAGTTTAGAGATGGCAAAATCCTTTCATCCAAGTTAATACTTTCATCACAGATTGAGTGCTTTATTGCCAGAAACAAATATGTGAACATGCTCAGCACAAAGCTGCTATTGAGAGGCATATATGCCTCTCAGTAGCAGTCTTCAGCATGCTGGCAGTACATAAATAAAATGTGTGTATTTATTTTTCTAAAGGTAATGCTTTTTTGCACCCCTCACTCTTAATACACAAAATCACAACCTTTCTAAAAAAAACACAAGCTGCGTACTTATTTTTACTCAGTGTCAATGAAAAGTCATGTTTTCTATGTACTAGCCAAGGTAACATGCAATTGTTTTAAAAGGGGGTTCAGTTTGGAGAGTTCTAAGCTCATTCATTCCTTTAAGAGTGAAAGAGATACATTTGATTTAAAATAGGAAAGGGCACCGGATTTTTAAGGGAGCGTGTGTCCGTGTGTGTGTGTGCATGTGCTAGAAATGGTGAAGCATGATGAAGCATACTTGAGAACTTTCAACTAGAACAGAAACACCTATAGGGTTGGCCTTTTGAAGGCATAAGACTTAATACCTAGTAGGTGGCATTTCAGACTACTCTACTTAGAAGTTATACTGGGCATGAGACTGAAGAAAGACGGGAGAGGGCTTAACATGTGGGAACTCCAAAACCGAGAAACTGTTGATTTCCTGACCGAGGCCACGGAAAATTACTCAGAGGACAATACAGTGGCAGTATGATTCGAAGTGATTGTTTGCAAAGCATATAAAACATTGATAGAGATCAAATTTTACTAGTGCATTAGTGGCATAGACGTTAGCATATGGCAACTTACAGATCTTTATTTAAAAGTCTTACAGAAAAATTAACATGGAAATGTGCATGTTTAAATGATGGTGGACATGTGGCTGCCATTTGTATTTTGACATTGTTGGACTTTTTCCCTTATGCAGGGTCATCCCCAATCTTTTTTCCTCCTGCCTCCTATTTTTTCTGACCTGTTGTTGTTGGCTTTCGAACTCTGAGCACTTTACCACTGCTAACCAGTGATAAATTGCATATGCTCTCTGTGTAAATTGTATGGTTGATTGGTTTATCCCTGATTGACATATTTGATTTACTGGTAAGTCCCTAGTACAGTGCACTAGAGGTGCACAGGGCCTGTAAATCAAATGCTACTAGTGGGCCTGCAGCAGTGGTGTGCCACCCACATTAGTAGTCCTGTAATCCCGTCTCAGACCTGCCACTGCAGTGTCTGTGGGTGCAGTTTTAAACTGCCAATTCGACTTGGCAAGTGTACCCACTTGCCAGGCCTGAACCTTCCCTTTTCTTACATGTAAGGCACCCCTAAGGTAGGCCCTAGGTACCGCATGGGCAGGGTGCAGTGAATGTCTATGAGAGGACACATACTAATGTGTTTTATATGTCCTAACAGTGAAATACTGTCAAATTCAGGTTTCACTGTTGCAAGGCCTATCCCTCTCATAGGTTAATATAGGGGTTACCTTTAAATATGATTAAAGTGTAGATACCCTTTAGGAGCATATAGGCATGTGGAGTTTGGGGTCTCTGAGCTCACAATTTAAAAATACATCTTTTAGTAAAGTTGATTTTAAAATTGTGTGTTTGAAAATGCCACTTTTAGAAAGTGAGCATGAGCTCACAATTTAAAAATACATCTTTTAGTAAAGTTGATTTTAAAATTGTGTGTTTGAAAATGCCACTTTTAGAAAGTGAGCATTTTCTTGCTTAAACCATTCTGTGACTCTGCCTGATTGTGAATGCCCTGTTTGGGTCAGTTTGACTGTTGGGCTGTTTGCACCTCTCTCTAGACAGTGACACAAAGGGAGCTGGGGTGTAGCCTGCATTTCCTAATGAGCCAGGTAGGAGGGAGGGGAGGAGTGGTTACTCACACCTGAAAGGGTTGTGCCTGCCCTCACACAATGCAGTCTCCAACCCCCTGGTGTGTGTCTGGACCTGGCCTGAGCAAGGCAGGATTTCACAAACAAGCGAGACTTTCCTTTGAAATATGCCTAGAGCTGAGGAAGAAGAGGTGCCCTGCCTATGATTATGCTTTGTGGAGCTATCCTGCAGTTGCTGCTTCTGCCTGATGAAGGGGGACAAAGACTGGACTTTGTTGTGCATTCCTGCTTGTGAAGAAATCTCCAAGGGCTTGTCCTGAGCTTGCCTCCTGTTGTTGACGTCTCAGGGCCATCAAAGACTTCCCCTGCCAGCACCTGGACTCTCTGCTGAAACTCCTGCCCTCCCAAGTGGTGCACTATCCAGTTCCTGGGGCCTTGACAGGTGAAGCTGGCAGAACAAGCTAGAAAATCAACGTACAGACCGCAGTGCGGGAACATTTCTGACACAACCTCCGAGAGCGACTGGAGAACCGACTCGTTGCTGGCTCTATGGCTGAAATCGACACAGCGCTTGCAGCGTGGCTGGGAGATCAACACATGCGGCTGGAGATACAACGCGCTGCATCGCTGACAGAGGCTAGTATCGCCACAACCCACACAGAGCAGTTTTGCTATCACTGTACAGCAGGATTTTTGACCTTGCTGGGAGTGGAAAAATGACGCAATGACTGGCTGGACCTGAGTGCTGCCCAGATCAATGCATCGCTCCTCTGTGAGGAGGAAAAACGATGCACGCCGGTCCGACCGGAGAAGGAGAAACAGCACACGAGCTCGCTTGCGGGTGAGAAATCGATGCACCGCTTACCTTTTTCGACGCACACTCACCCGTGTGTGTTATTTTAACACGACCCAGGTACTTTTCAACGCTAACAGTGTTTTATCTGTTTACCAAAGGATTTAAGACTCTTTTTGCTTTTCAGTTAATAACTTGACTTGTGTATGGTGAATTTTTTTCATTTTGGTCTTGTTTTGTTTAGATAAATATTTTTGTGTTGTGTCATTTTGTAGTGTTTTCATTAAGTCACTGTGTGTGTTGGTACAAATACTTTACACATAGAACTCTGAAGTTAAGCCTGCCTGCTCGTGCCAAGCTACCAAGGGGGTGGGTGGGGGTTAGCTGAGGGTGATTCTCCTTTACCCTGACTAGAGTGAGGGTCCTTGCTTGGACAGGGGGTAACCTGACTGCCAACCAAAGACCCCATTTCTAACAGACATCATGTTTAACATGAAGACATTATACATTTATATTTGAGGTAATTACTAATTTGAATTAATGTTCAAAGTATTATTTTGTAAAGAAGAAATAGAAATGAAATATATTATGAGTATTAAATGAAAATGAAGTAATCTTACGTATGTTGAATTAAGTGAATTTATTACATGAGTTACATATCTGCAGAAAAAAAAATGCACGTTTAAATTGTGTTCTAATAAGTCATAAATAATCTTTGCAGTAAAATATTTTGCATGCTTTGCTTATATGATTTAATTGTAAGGTGCACAATAGGATTGATATGTATTGATTTTATGAATGTGCACTTAGGCTTTCTTAGCTTGCTTGGGCCTGAGAGTTTCATTCTTGCAGCAGTAGAGGAAAAGTACTTGCGTATTCTGTTCCCTTTGACCTGAATTATTTGACTAGGTTGCTGACGTGATGTTGAATGTCCTATTGTTTTGAAGGGGAAGAACATGTTTCAGTGCTAACTATGTAACAATATTTGTTTTAGCTGTCTAACAAGACAGGAAACTCATAATTTGTATGTGAAAAGGTTTAGCTTATTTTGTGTGTCGTGAGAAAGAATTCAGACGTAACAAACAACTAGAAAATGTAATATTTTGGCAGAATGGTACAAAATCATTGAAACGACAAAGCATTTTTGCTGAGAAAACACGGAAAAGTTGCAAACTTGATGGTGCCATCAACAGCCATTGGACAACAAATCTTGTTTGTAAGATGAGCCCGCCTGAAGGACAATTCAAGAGGACGATGGATTTTTCTAATTAGTGAGAGACTTTGAAATTTAGAGTTAGTTTTTAGTTCGTCATGTAGTCTGTCCAGAACTCTGCCTTAAGTCTGCTGCTGTCACCTCCTGTCTTTTCCAAGTCTTCTGAGGAGTTCCTTCTTAATCATAACTACCCCATGTGTTTATGCCATTCGGTACTCATGTGCCCAACTAATGCTGAACTGCTGATCTGTCCTATGTGCAGCCCATGTTCTGCACTGTCCTAATGCTGCTGTCTACTGATGTCGAAAGAAGGTGAACGCTCATCTGAAACATTATCCTGTCTGCTGTCCCATGAGGAGAGGTATAACTAAATGTGGTTTCTTGTTTTCGTTTCAGCTTAAGTACTTGCACCAGCATATTTGTATAGTGAGTTGCACTAGTTTGATGATTTCCCCAAATTATTTTAGTCTTTCTTTTGCTTATGCCTGCATTTGTTAGCCCGTTCCCACACATGCAAGTCCCAATTCATATTAGAAATAAGAATGGCCCAGCTCTGAAATTGACTGTTAAAATTGTATTTTGATGATTTACTGATGTCACCATTATCTGCTTTGAAATCTGATATAAATGTGCATATTGTGGTTTTGTTGATCTATGTCATTCTTTTGGAGTGTTTAACAGTGTTGATGCTTAGTAGGCTAAATCTCTTTAGAAGTTTTGGTCAGCCAATGGTTTTCATGTATGTTTCTAACTTAGTTTTGCACAACATATAAGTGACATTGATTTTGGGATTGTAATAAAGCTTTGAAACTTTGTTTGGTTTAGAGTTTAGCGTTTAAATTCTTCATGATGTCTAGAATTGTTTATGGTCTTATGTCATTGATTTCTGATTGAATGAATCTGGCTACTACACTCTTTGTCAAGTCCAAAGATCTTGTCGGCCTCTAGTGGTGGGAATAGTGATGTTGTCTCACCATCGCAAATTGTGGTTTCTGAACCCGAGGTGGGAAGAAGACATCTGCAAGCGTGCCAGCAGTTTTTGGTATCAGTGTTATGGTTTTGTCTTGTGAGGTGGAGAGTCAGAATTTGCCCACATTGTGAGTTGTTTTGGTGTAGTGTAGGGGTTGATGAAATTCCAGCGTTGGGGTACAAGTGTACAATATGTGTTTTGAGTAGGGTTTGCGCTTGCAATGCTTTGGCTAAATCGCAGTGAAATGTGATGTATGAAGTGAGCAGGGAGTTTGCGTACTCCAGGTACTTGAGTGGAGAGTTTGCGTACTCCAAGTAAGAGAGTGGGGAGCTGGCATAGTCCAAGTGAATGTTGCACTTTGTGCTCAAAAATTGCCCACATAGTTGTTGTTGTTGATGGGTCCTGCAAAGCCTAAGACTCTGGGGTATTGTGTAAGTGTATGGAGACACTTGGTTAATTTATTGTCTGCTGTGAGGTGTTGGACTATTGAGCACTGTCGACAAATGCCAGTAGATTTCCCTTGAGTGTGTGAGTTGTTGGTTGGAATTAGGTGAATCCTGAGTGCACAGGGAGAATCCATTTCAACCAGAGTGAGATTTGCAGGTCAAATATTTCTTGCGTTTGTGAGAAAGTCATAGCCGGAAGAGTAGCTGTTTGTGCCAAAGGCCACAGTCGAAAGTACTGTACAGCTTTCAAAGTGTTTGAGTCCCACCCATAGTGAGCAAACAGGTTTTGGTTTTTGTGCGTGCAATTCTTGCATTTAGGTTTTAAGAGAGAGGTGGATGACATGGCTCTGAAGTGAGTCGCAGCTGCTGAGTGAAGTGAGTGTGACATCATTTGGTTCACGCTGGGATAGGTCGGTTGGTGGGAAAAGACATGCAAGGATTTGTGGACAAGAATGCGCTGCTATAGGTTGAGAACAGCTCATGAAAATAACTGCAGGATTGAAAATTACTTCCTGGTTTTGTTGAATGTGTGCTTGTGAATTAGATTTTTGTAAAAATGAAGTTTTTCAAAGCTTTATGGAGCACGTTGAGAAGAGATGTTTTTATTCCAGTTAGAGAGGGTGAACCTACTCCACCTGAGTGTACTCCAGCGTTTGAGGTAATGGAGGAAAGAGCAGTTTCAGTATGTCTTTGAGTAAACCAATGGTGCAAAATAACTGAAAAGGAGTATTTCTTAGCTTTTCCATCTCATGGAAGTTTTATTTTGAGGATATTAGAGAATCTGATAGGAATGTTGTATGAATCGAGACCCCTTCCTAGACCTGCACAGTTTGAAGTACTTGCTATTTGGGAATTTGTTGCGAGGCAGAAAGAGGCTCAGAAATTTGAAAGGAAAGCAGAAAAGATGTTAGCGAAAGCAGAGAATGTGGAGAGCAGATACATTACATACAGTGAAGTTATTCCCAGCAATTATTCAGGGAGGTGATAGAAGTGTTAAAGTAAAGCCAAAAAGAAGTCTGAAGAAGATCTAGGACAGAAGTTAGATGAAAATAAAAAGATAGCGGGAGCCAAAAGTGATTCAGAGGATGAATTTATAGCTCAGTTGTTGCAGAATTTTTCCCCACCATACAATGCAGTTACATCAGTAAATCAGAATGTAATCCAGAATATGGTCACAGCCCCAGTTCAACAAAGCCAGTTTCAGATGACACTGAATTTGCCTACTGCTGATGCTCCACAGGTGCCAGCGGTTTATCTGACAATTCCAATTCTTAACACAGCCCAGAATGTCACAGTTCCAGTTCAGAATACAGGAATGACTCAATTTGAGTCCACACCTAGGGGGTAATTCCAACTTTGGAGGAGGTGTTAATCCGTCCCAAAAGTGACAGTAAAGTGACGGATATACCACCAGCCGTATTACGAGTTCCATAGGATATAATGGACTCGTAATACGG
Source organism: Pleurodeles waltl (assembly GCF_031143425.1). Classification (NCBI taxonomy): domain Eukaryota; kingdom Metazoa; phylum Chordata; class Amphibia; order Caudata; family Salamandridae; genus Pleurodeles; species Pleurodeles waltl. The sequence goes on along the minus strand of NC_090437.1, from coordinate 480,967,909 downwards.
CTGGTGGTAAATCCGTCACTTTTCCGTCACTTTTGGGACGGATTAACACCTCCTCCAAAGTTGGAATAACCCCCCTAATGTACAGACACCTGTGCAGATTGTGAACCAGTTACAGACAGACAAGGCTTATGTATTCCCCAATAAAGATACCAGAGAATGTTGCCCCAAATCAGTCAAATCTGGTTTTTGGTACAGTAGTAACTGGCCAAGGTAAAGGATTGATTTTCCCGCCAAGTCAAACTAATTTGTCAGGACTAGATGCATTGACACTTCTTGTAGCAATAAGTTCAGTAGTCCCGTTGTATTCCCAGGATAATAATGAGAATGGTTCACAGATTCCAAATTCAGTATCGGCAATGAATTCACCTTTTGAAACTAATGCAGAAATAGAGAGACTAAGCACTACGTTGCCAGTCATGACCCCTATTAATTCATTTGGTTCGAACCAGACACATGATTGATGTGACATGCCCCCATGCTCAATGGGATCATCTGTGATTGCTCAAGAGCAGGCTATGAGAGCTCCATGCAATATTCTGCAGCTTATGCCCCAAGACAATTGAAATAACATTTGTTTACAAGGATTGACAGTCCAAATTATGAATGAATGATTAGACAATTTTAGTGAAGCACCAGTTTTAGGAAACACGGCTGAGGTGGGAAGGCATTGTACATGGCTAGTCTAAAATTGGTGTTAAATGAAATGATTGAGGGAATACGTGAATTAGACAGATTGGATTCGTATAATGAAAACAAGTTGTGCTTCATGTACAAAGATGTTACTCTTCAAGCAGGACAGGTTCATGAGAAATTATCTAATTTAGCCAAGAAATATGAAATTGAGATGAATAAATTCAAACAGTTAAAGAAGAGTTACAGACTAGAATTTGATTCTTGAGACATTGCAAACATGAGATCACCTGGAATGAAGATTCATTTTAACAAACTAATCCAGAACTTTCAATCATGAGGAGTATTAGATACATGGGAAAGTAGACGGGCAAAGACAAGAGATCAGAAGAAAATGACAACTGCATCTTCAAATGATGTGCAGCAGGCTGAGGGAGCTGTAAAAATGAGGCCAATGAGAGAGGTTCTGAGAGGAAATTTTGTTCATGTTCCTTGGAGCAGAAGTAACATACTGTAATTTACAAATGAGTACCAAAGTTGAGGGAGAAGCCAGTGGAGTGGTACCAGCAAACTGAGAGGTTTGTCAAGCTTGCAAAGTGCCTGTGGAAAGATCTAAACACTTTATTTGAGATTGTGGATCCAGCAGATTTGTGGGTTGAGTGTTAGCAGAGTGTTAATTGGCCAAAAGGAGAGCCGCTAAAAGATGCAGTAACAGGGGCGCTGTCTGAAGAGGTGATGAAAAGCTACTACAATGTGATTGAGTTTTTGAAAACTAGAGTTTCCTCCAAAGATATTGATTGGCAAAGAATTGACAGAACATCTCAGGAGACAAAGGAGTCTGTGCATGCTTATTATGAGAGAATGTTGCAAGCATTCAAGCACTACAGTGGTACAGAAATTATTGAACCAAGAGATATGATTCATTTTGTGTTCAGATTTGTTCAAGGATTGTAGCTTAAATTAGCAACATGATTCAGAACCACTTGATTTGTTGGCAAGGAAAGTCAATTGATGAAGTATTGCATTACGCAAAATATTGTAGTGATGAAATTGAGTTGAAGCAGAAAAGAGTAAGGAAAGGGCAATGGTGATGCAAATCAAGTCTGCCCAGGCAGCAAGTATGCAGGGATAGCAAGTGATGGTGAATGCAGGAGGAATGCAGGAAACAAAGCAGCAGGGCAATATGGTGCCTCAGTTCAGAGGAAGACGTCATGGCTTTTGAGTAGATCAGAATGCTAATGTGGCTGATGTTCAGAACGTGAAGGAAATGCTTCCTTGTCATGCGTGCCACAACGTCGGACATTGGAAATGAGAATGCCCCTATAGTAATGTAATTAATGTGGTGCAAGATGGTGGTGTTGCGCAGATGATTGACAACAGACAATTTCAAAATCAAAGAGTTCAAAGGTCCCGAAATCAAAACATAAATGTTCCTATTGGAGAAGTGCAAATGCAAGTTCCCCAGCACCAAGTACAATTTCCCCAACAGCAAATTCAAGCCCCACAGCAAATGCAAGTTCCACAAGCTCCAATGGCACAGCAACAGCTAATGGTTCCTCAGCAGAATGCAAACAAAAGAACAAATGCAAGTGTAAATCAGTTAATCACACAATACCCACTGACTGATTTGAGTAATGATGAAGCGAGTGAAGAATATATGAGTGAAAGTTCAGAAGAGGAAGAATGTGTGTTGGCTGTCTCACTGAAAGTATATCAGTGTAGTCCTTATGTGAATGCAAGTGTCATGGGTCATAATGTTTCATTCCTGGTTGATACTGAAGCTACTCATTCCACTGTCAGATCTGTGGAAGTCCCCAATGTCCCCCTTTCAGGAAGGACAGTTCAGGTTTTAGGAGTAGCAAACCAGTATTTGGAAAACCCCATTACAGAGCCCAATCCAGTTAAAATAGGAACCTTTGAGGATTTGCACCAATTCATAGTTTGCGATTCTAGTCCTGTGAGCTTGTTAGGAAGAGGCTTATTATGTAAAGTAAAATGTTCCATTGCTTGTACTCATGAAGGGATAGCAATTCAAACCAATAGTGATGATGAAACTTCCATTCAAACTGATGAGCTGTACACTCCCATTACATTGTTTCCTGCCATGACAGTCAAAGACCTGCCAGATGAATTACAAGGCACAGTAACGTTGAGAGTTTGGGATCTCTCTTGGAAGGATACTGGACGTATTTGAGGTGTTGAACCAGTTAAACTGTAAAGCCAAATGCAGTTTTCCCCAGAACACCACAGTGTAACATGACCTCAGAAGTGATTGAAGGAATTACCCCAGTAATTGCAGATTTTGTTGAGCAGGGAGTTCTGAAAGAAGTGATGAGAAGCCCATATAATTCTCCAATTATAGGATTGCGAAAGCCAAGTGGGAAATATCGCATAGTTCAGGATTTGAGAAAAGTGAACAAAATTGTGGTATTCTGTTGTCCTGTGGTGCCAAATTCAGCTTTAATTGTATTCCAGTCTCCATGTGAAGCAGAATGGTTTTCCGTTATTGATTTGTCGCAGGCTTTATTTTCTCTACAGTTACACGAGGATAGTCAGTTCCGTTTCTTATTTAGAGTCAGCAAACGTGTGTGTTCGTGGTGTGGTACTCCACAGGGGTTTTCAGAATTCCAGTCCATTTTTAATCAGATTTTGAAGAAGAATTTAGAGTCTTTGAACATGCCATTTCAGTCTGCTTTAGTGCAGTACATTGATGACCTGATGGTTGCATCCAGTATGCGTGAGGCTTGCAGACAAGATACCATAGCATTATTGAATGATTTGGGTGAAAACAGACATAAGGTTTCCCCTACCAAGTTACAGTACTGCCAGAAAGAAGGAAGGTATTTCGGTCACCAGACTGGGAAAGGTGCAAGGAAAGTGTTTAGAGAGAGAGTTGCAGCTATTATGCAAAAGAATCCCCCGTTATGCAGAAAGATGTCAGAATGTTTTTGGGGCATGGTGAGCTACTGTTGCCAATGGATCCCAAATTTTTCAGTAATTTCCAAGCCACTGCAAAGGTTAACACACAAAGAAGTTACAGATCCAGTCCCCATCAATGAAGAATGCATGAAAGCTTTCACTGAGTTGAGAGAGAGTTTGTGCAGAGGTCCAGACTTGGGAATGCCTGATTACACAAAATCCATTTCATTGTTTTGTCATGAACATGATGATGCTTCAGCAGGCAGGTCGCACCCCGCTCCGCCATCCGCACCACCTCCACTCCGTTTTTTCTCTCCTTTTTTTCCCGCCGCTGCGTCCCCTGCTACCCCTCCCGCCTCCCCCCTCCTCCTCCGTCTTAGTGTTTCCTTCTTTCCCGCCACCGCGTCCCCTGCGGCCCCTCCCGCCTCCCCCCTCCTCCTCACCGTCTTAGTGTTTCCTTTTCTTCCCACGCTGTGTCCCCCGCGGCCCCTCCCGCCTCCCTCCTCCTCCTCACCGTCTTAGTGTTTCCTTTTTTCCTGCCGCTGCGTCCCCTGCGGCACCTCCCGCCTCCCCCTCCTCCTCAGCGTCTTAGTGTTTGCTTTTTTTCCCGCCGCTGCGTCCCCTGCGGCCCCACCCCCCCAGCCCTCTCATTCGTCAAGCCCTCCCTCCTCCCAACTGCCACTCCCATCCTCCCCTCCTCTTATGGCAGCCGCGGTGCGGTAACAGGGAGCAACCTTTGACCCTGCTTCTGCAGGCAGGTCGCTCCCCGCGATGCCATCCGCGCAACCTCCACTCCGTTTTTCTCTCCTTTTTTTCCCGCTGCTGCGTCCCCTGCGGCCTCTCCATCCTCCTCCTCCAACTTAGTGTTTCCTTCTTTCCCGCCGCTGCGTCCCCTGCGGCCCCTCCCGCCTCCCCCCTCCTCCTCACCATCTTAGTGTTTCCTTTTTTCCCGCCTCTGCGTCCCCTGCGGCCCCTCCCACCTCCCCCCTCCTCCCTCCTCCTCACCGTCTTAGTGTTTCCTTCTTTTCCCGTCGCTGCGTCCCCTGCGGCCCCACCCCCCCAGCCCTTTCATTCGTCAAGCCCTCCCTCCTCCCAGCTGCCACTCCCGCCCTCCCCTCCTCTTATGGCAGCCGCAGCATGCCAGCGCAGCGGGCGCGCCGCTGGCGCCCCAAAGGCAAGCCCATCTGCGCCCGTCCGTGCCAAGACCGCACCCAACGCCAGTCCCCCTGGCCCTCTCAGACACACCTACTCCCCCCTCACCCTCCATTCTCTTAACCCAGGCCCTCGCCCCACGTGCACCCCATCTAGCCCCACACACACTCATGGCCCCTTCACCTACCACACCTGTCATTTCTCCTGCTCCTCATCCCTCACACCACACACCAACCATAGCGACGGCACCTTCAACAAACACAACACCCCCAACGCAAGACTCACCCGCTCTGCCCCCACCAACCAACCCCGCCGTACACCAGCCCACAACCAGAACACACCCCGCAACAACACCCTCACGCACCATACCAACGCCACCCACCACAACCACCTCAACTGCCTGCTCCTCAACACCCGCTCCCTTCACAAACATGCCATACAACTCTGGGACCTCATCACATCACACTCACCTGACATCGCCTTCCTCACGGAAACCTGGACCAACCCCTCCTCAGAACCTGACATAGCCATCGCCACCCCCAAGGGATACAAACTCCAACGCAAAGACTGCCTCAACAGGCCAGGTGGTGGCATCGCCATCCTACACAGGGACACCATCAAAGTCACCACCAGCTCCCAAGACACTATCGACAACACAGAACACATGCACTTCCTAATCCACATTAACAACAACTCCACCCTCAGAGGTACACTAATCTACAGACCACCAGGACCACGCCCTGCCTTCTGCGACACCATCGCTGACAGCATCAGCTCGCACGCCCTCACCTCCACAGACTACATCCTCCTCGGTGATTTCAACTTTCACTTAGAAAACTTACAAGACAAGACCACAACTCTACCTCCCTCATAGACAACCTCACCAACCTCGGACTCAAACAACTGGTCAACGCACCCACCCACTCAGAAGGACACACGCTCGATGCAATTTTCAGCGCAGGCCCACACATAGCCTACACCCACACCACCAAACTCCTCTGGACTGACCACCACTGCGTCCACTTCTCCTTCACCAAACCCCCCACACACTACCATCAACACACCACACCCACCCCATGTGGGACAAGATCCCCACAGAATGACTAAACTCCCAACTGGCCCATAACATCCCCCCACGCCAACGACCCCAACACAGGAGCACACAACCTCTCCAAATGGATCACCACCTGCGCAGACACTCTAGCCCCCCTCAGTAAACACATCGCCACCCGCAACTTCAAGAACTCCCCATGGTTCACCCCTGAACTCCAAGACTCCAAGCGCAAATGCCGCCAAGCTGAGAAAATATGGCGACTATAACCTTCCACACCAACTTCTCCACCCTCAAAAACACCATTCGCACCCATCACCAACTCATACGCACCGCCAAAAGAGATCACTACAAGACACGCCTTGACAACAACTCTCAAAACAGCAAAGAACTCTTCACCATCATTAATGAACTTGCCAAACCCAAAGCCAGCAACATAGACCCCACACACACACAGCCCCTATGTGACGCCCTTTCCAACCACTTCCTCCACAAAATCCTGGACATTCACAACAGCTTCATACCACACACACCCACCACACACACCCCCCACTCACCCAACCCAACCCCCACTCTTGACCCCCCCACCACACTCTCCACCTGGACCCCCACCACACACGAAGAAACCGAAAAAACCATGAACTCCATCCACTCCGGATCCCCCTCCGACCCCTGCCCACATCGCATCTACAACAAAGCCAGCCCAACCATCGCCCCCATACTCTACAACATAATCAACTCCTCTTTCGACTCCGCCACCTACCCAGACCCCTGGAAGCATGCGGAAATCACCACTCTCCTAAAAAAAAAAAGAAGCCGACCCGGAGATCCTCTCCAACTACCGCCCCATCTCCCTCCTCCCTTTCCCCACCAAGGTTGCAGAGAAATCAGTCAACGGCCGCCTATCCCACTTCCTCGAAGCAAACAACACTCTTGACCCCTCACAATCTGGGTTCCTCAAGAACCACAGCACACAAACCGCCCTCATCGCATGCACTGACGACATCAGGACCAAAGTCGACAAAGGCGAGACCGAAGGCAAGACCGTCGCACTCATCCTCCTAGACCTCTCCGCAGCCTTTGTCACCGTCTGCCAACACACACTCCGCACATGCCTCCACAACATGGGAATTCGCCACAAAGCCTTAGACTGGCTCACCTCCTTCCTCACCGACCGGACCCAGAGAGTCCGCCTTCCACCCTTCCACTCCAACACTACCAAGATCACCTGCGGAGTCCCCCAAGGGTCCTCCCTCAGCCCCACACTCTTCAACATCTACATGATCCCCCTAGCCAACATCCTCCGAGCACACGGAATCACTATCCTCTCCTATGCAGATGACACGCAACTCATCCTCACCCGCAACCCCACCACCGCCAAAACCAACCTACACGCTGCTCTCCTCGACACCGCCAACTGGATGACCACTAACCACCTCAAGCTCAACTCAAACAAAACTGAGATCATCATCTTTGGCCCCAACAAAACCACATGGGACGATTCCTGGTGGCCCACCGCCCTAGGCCCCGCACCCACCCCCGCAAACCACGCATGCAACCTCGGCATCATCCTGGACCCCTCCCTCTCCATGACACAGCAAATCAATGCTCTAACCTCCTCCTGCTTCCACACACTCCGCACTCTAAAAAAATCCTTCAAATGGATTCCCCCAGAAACCAGGAAGACAGTCACCCACACACTCATCAGCAGCAGAATGGACTACGGTAACGCCTTCTACGCCGGCACCACACTCAAACTCAAATGCAAACTCCAGAGAATCCAGAACACAGCCGCACGCCTCCCCCGCCACGAACTAATCTCACCACACCTCAAATCCCTTCACTGGCTCCCCATAGACAAGAGAATCACATTCAAGATCCTCATCCACGCACACAAATCCCTTCACAACACCGGCCCAACCTACCTCAACAAAAGAGTGAACTTCCACACTCCCACACGCAACCTCCGATCAGCCGACCTCACCCTAGCCACAGTCCCCCGCAACCAACGCACCACCAAAGGAGGCAGGTCCTTCTCCTACCTCGCCCCCAAAACCTGGAACTCCCTCCCCACCAACCTTTGCAAAACCAAAGACATCCTGCTCTGTGAAAGAACCTCAAGACATGGTTGTTCGATCAGCGACCCTCCCTGCCCCCCACCCCTGATTTCCCCCCAGCGCCTTGAGACCCTCACGGGTGAGTAGCGCGCTCTACAATTTTTTTTGATTGATTGATTGATTGATGTGCTCTTTCTGGTATGACACAGTTACATGGAGGAACGAACAGACCTGTGGGATATTTTTCCGCCACATTGGATCCTGTTGCTGCTGCTTTGCCAGGTTGTTTAAAGGCAGTAGCAGCTGCTGGTTTAAGTATAGGACAATGTGAAGGCATTGTGATGGGACACCCTTTAAATATTTATTTCCCACGCTCAGTTGAAGTTCTCTTGACGAGAACGAAAACCCAATATTTGACCAGTGCCCTTCTTACCTGTTATGAGTTACTGATTCTTGGATCTGCTAATGTTGTGTTCAAAAGATGTGCTGTACTGAACCCAGCTACATTATTGCCTGTTAAAGTTAATGATTCTAAAGATGCTAATGAAGTGGAACATGACTGCCTCAATGTCACTGAACTGTGCACCAAACCCAGACCTGATATTCAGGATACTCCTTTAGAGAAGAATAACCAAGTTGTATTTGTTGATGGCTTCTGTTTAAGAGACACTGAAGGTAGTCTGAAACTTGGTTATACAGTATGCACCATCTCAGGAGTAGTCGAAGCTTCATGGCTTCAAAGAGTCTGTCCAAGTAGCGAATTGGTTGCTCTTACAAGAGCATGCTGTGTATCAGAACAGCTCAAAGTGGCGATATTCACCGATAGTCAATACAGATTTGGTTTTGTGCGTGACTTTGTCGAGTTATGGCACCAGCGAGCTTTCATGACCTCACCAGGATCACCCATTTGAAATGGTGAAAGAATTCATAATTTGTTAAATGCCTTGCAGTTACCTCAAGTAACCTGAGAAGATTGCGGTTGTGAAGTGCACAGCCCATCAAAAATCAAACGATTAAGTATCATTAGGTAATGCCTGTACTGATCAAATTGCCAGATATTGTGCACTCCATTGCATCACCTTCAATGAAGAGTGGGGTGGTGGAAGTGACACCGGTAAGACAAATCAAACTTTCTTGATGTCAGTGATTGATACTTGGGATGAAATTAAGAGATTGCATGCAGAGGCAACAGAGGAAGAACAGAGAGGTTGGACAAAAGCAGGTTGTGTTCAAAGAAAGGAAGATGATGTCTGGATTTCAAATCAAGGAAAAGTTGTTTTGCCAGATTGTTTGTTGAACTCGATGCAAGATATTATCATGGTCAGGTTCATATCGGTAGAGATGCAATGATTTGCACATTAAAACAGACATGGTATAACCCCAGATTTAGGTTGATTGCAGAAGCGGTCTGTCACAGATGTGTTACATGCCAACAAATGAATGTTGGGAAATGCACAGTGGTTAATTTGAGTCACATAGGCAGATAGGAGGTCCACTTAACAGCATGCAGCTTGATTTTATTGAGATGCCTGTTTTTAATGGCTTGAAGTATGTATTGGTTGTTGGGTGTGTGTTTTTCCACTGGACTTAGGCTTATTCAACACATAATAATGACAGTCTTATTGTAACTAAGTTGCTGCTCAGGGAATTGATACCGAGGTTTGGGTTCCTGACTTGTTTCCAATCAGATCGAGGAACTCATTTTAATAATGAGATCATAAAATTGTTGTGTGCAGCACTGAACATTGAGCAAAACCTGCACTGAAGTTACAGACCCAAGGCATCTGGATTGGTGGAACAAATTAATGCAACATTGAAAGCTTGATTGGCAAAGGTTTGTGCCTCTACAGCATTGAAATGGCCTGATGCATTGCCACTTGTCCTGACGAACATGTGTAGCACCCCTGACAGGAAGATAGGACTGTCTCCCTACAAGATTCTTATGGGGCGTGCAATGAGATTACCAGCAGTACCTGCAACTGTGCTGGTGAACATAGCAGATGACTTAGTGCTGGATTATTGAAATGTCTGGCTGATGTGGTTCACTCTTTGTCTCATGAAGTTGGAGCAGCAAGAGTTCAAACAGCTCAAGAACAGTGTCACGGCTTGAAAGCTGGAGACTGCATTGTTATAAGGAAACATGTAAGGAAAACTTGACTGGTACCAAGGTGGAAAGGACTGTTTCAAGTTAGCATGGTGACGACAACAGCTGTGAAGTGTGTTGGTCTTCCAAACTGAATCCATGCAAGCTATACACGCAAAGTTCGATGTCCTCTTGAAAACACAGAGTGTGATCCTGCCAGAGTGAATGCAGATGAAGAAGGGGTTCAGCTCGACCAAGCTGTGAGGACAGAACCAGTGGCTAAAGCAGAAAACAAGCAAAGTGGTGAAGGTGCATGCTACCTGAATGCAGACAAAGGTGCAGGAAAGCAAAGTCAAAGTCAACTGACTACTGCCAGCGCAGCAAACGTTGTGAATGCAGTTGCACCCAAAAAGAGAACAGTGAAAGGAGATAAATGGCCTGCAGCTGCACATAAACTGGCTGCTGATAAAGTCCCATCAATAACAGAAGCAATAGAAGAGTCAAATCAAAGTGAAGATGAAGATGGTGCTTTAAGAAGAACGAAAAGGAAAAGAGTGCCAAGTCACAGACACTATTCACCTGAATGGATCTATCTTGTCACAAATGAATGGGAGAATGAGTGTATGGTCTTTTGTTTTGACCGTGAGAATTAAGTGAAACATTCTAGAACTTGAAATCGCAATTGAAGTTTTGAAATAACTTTGCCAATTGATCAACCGAGACATTACACTCTGGAAGTGACCATGAGTGATGATCAGACAGTGTTTTATTGAGAACGAAAATTTTAACTATTTTTGTAAACTTTAAGCTGAACTGGAAGAATTTTTCCTTTTTGAATTTTGAAGATCAAGAACTGCTGTAAATAGTGCAAAAAGACTATGAAGAGCCGCTTCGGTTTTGATGTTACTCATTTTCTTGCTTTAGTTTTTTCATTTTTTCCTCTGATTCTATAGAAGCCATGAACCCAGGACCAGGTAAATGCTCAAATGTAAATATGTGTGCATTGGTTTAGGTATAGTGTGTATAATTGTATCTAATTTATTGATTGCAGGAATGAGTATTTCAGTGAAAGGAGAGATGCAAAGCACAGCAACTCCAGTGCAGAGAGTGGCAACATCTAAGCAAGATACGTTTTATAAGGATGACGGATTGCTTCATTTAAATGACACAAAGGGAGATTTATCTTCCAATGTTTATTATAGCGTGCTGTATGAATACGTGGATACAATGAATGTGCGTGATTGCAATGTGTGTACATGAATTCTTTCGTCAGTATAAGAAGGGATCACTTATCATATTTTACCACTGATTTATGGCATTAGTTGCAGCTTATTATTAACACGTTTGTATAATCAAGAGTACATTCAGTACTTCTATTTTAATTTTGATTTAGTTTTCTCTTTCGTTCCCATTAATCAGCATTTGAGCAGCATAGTAAAGGCTAAGAACATAGATATAGTAGGTGTGTTCTTTGAACCTACACTAACATTTGGCACAGCATGTGCACACTGTAATAACCCAACATGTCTTCCTAGACAAGTAGAAAAGGAGTTCATTATCAACTTAATAACAAAAGAAAAGCAAGGAAAGAAAAGATAGATAAGGGTATAATTTCCAGAAAGAAACTGGTTCACAACACACCAGATACAGAAGGAAGCTTAGCTTTAGATTGGCAAGATGTAGGGAAGCTTTGTATACATAGGCTACAATCTAAAGCTGACAATACGTTTGTAGGAACGAGTGAATGCAGACGTGTTTTTGTTTAAGAGTATATGGGATTTTATGCTAAATGGACAAGACCCTGCTGTACCTATATCACATCTGTGGAAAGAATGCGTATTACAAGTTACTGAAAGGTTGGTATGACACATGCTATTTAAGAGGGTTTTTTCAGAAAATCTACCAAGTAGAAAACATTGACAATCCAGCAGGGATTGAGAGACTTAAAATGAGATTTAAAAGACAAGAAACTGGTTCTAAGATTGCAGGAGATATTTTTTGAGCTTTTATTCCTTCAGTGGGTGCGATCTTGAATGACATAAAGATAAGGAAGTTATCAACCTTTGTAGATAAGATATTGACTGATTTTTCAGGTGCAATGCACCTAATGGATACAGACATTATTGCAGTAAGGTCTATGGCTTTGCACAACCATCGTGCGCTAGACATCCTTTTAGCAAAGAAAGGCAGAGTCCCCCGAGTATTAAAGTCACAGCATTGCTGCACTTACATTCCTCGTAACAGTAAGAAGATAAGGAAATACTTATCTAATTTGACAAGCTTGAGACATGACTTGAATGACCTGAAACAGCCAAATGTTTGGGAGACAAAAGGTGAAGGATTCCATAAGGTATGGTTTTGGATTGGAAACCTGGGAAATAGATTTGTGAGGATGATCCTGAAACCTTTATTGATTGTGGCAGTGTGAATAATTTGTGCACTTGGATTTTACAAGGCTTTGAATTTCTGGGAAAGACAAAGAGTAAAGAATAAACAGAGGATGGAAGACATAGAACTGGAGAATATGAGAAACAGATATTATAAGGAATATGAAGAGAATTTATCATTTTTGCAGACCTAAACCTATGCATTATTAAACTACAAGATTTTGATTTGTCTCATTGTAAATGAGAAAAGTTCTTTGGTGACGGCATAGATTGCCATCAAAGGTGGGACTGATAGAGATCAAATTTTACTAATACATTAGTGGCATAGAAGTTAGCATATGGTGACTTACAGACCTTTATTTAAAAGTCTAACAGAGTAATTAATGTGGAAATGTAAAATGTGCACATTTAAATTATGGTACAGAATGTGACTGCCATTCGTATTTTGACATCATGTTTAACATGAAGACGTGCATTTATATTTGAGTGAATACTAATTTGAATTAATGTTCAAAGTATTATTGTTTAAAGAAGAAATAATAGAAATGAAATATATTATGAATATTAGATGAACATGAATTAATTGTATTTATGTTGAATTAAGTGAATTTATTAACATGAGATACATGTGCATTAAAAAATTAATTCATGTTTAATTTTTGTTCTAATAAGTCATAAATAATCTTTGCAGTAAAATAATTTGCTTTGCTTTTATGATTTAATTGTAAGGTGCGCAATAGGATTGACATGTATTAATTTGATTAAAGTGCATTTAGGCTTTCATAGCTTGACTAGGCGTGAGAGCTTTATTCTTGCAGCAGTAGAGGAAAATTACTTGCTTATACTGTTCTCTTTGACTTGAATTCTTACACAGGGTTGCTGACGTGATGCTGAATGTCCTATTGTATTGAAGGCGAAGAACATGTTTCATTGTTAAGTATGTAACAATATTTGTTCTAGCTGTCAAACAAGACAGGAAATTCATAATTCTTATGTAAAAAAGACTTAGCTTATTTTGTGTGTCATGAGGAAGAATTCTGAAGTAAGAAACAATTAGAAAATGTAACATTTTGGCAGAACTGTAGAAAATCATTGAAATGACAACGCACTTTTGCTGAGAAAATCCGGAATAATTGCAAAGTTGATGGTGCCATCAACAGCTATTGGATAACAAATCTTGTGCGTGAGATGACCCTACCTAAGAGACCAATCAAGAGGATGATGGGTTTTTCTAATTAGTGAGAGGCTTTGAAATTTGGAGTTAATTTTTAGTCCGTCTAGCATTCTGTCCAGAACTGTGCCTTAAGTCTGCTGCTGTCACCTCCTGTCTTTTCCACGTCCTCTGATGAGTCTCCTCTTAGTCTTATTTGTCCCATTTGTTTACGCCGTTCAGTACGAATATTCCCAACTAATTCTGAACTGTTGATCAACCCTATATGCAGCCCATATTCTGCACTGTCCTAATGCTGCTGTCTACTGATGTCGGAAGAAGGTGAACGCTCATCTGATAAATTATCCTGTCTGCTGTCCCATGAGGAAAGGTATAACTAAATGTGGTTACTTGTTTTCATTTCAGCTTAAGTACTTGCATCAGCATATTTTTATAGTGAGTTTCCCTAGTTTGATGATTTTTCCAAATTATTTTGGTCTTTCTTTTGCTTTTGCCCGCATGGGTTAGCCCACTGTCACACATGCTAGTCCCAATTCGTATTATAGATAAGGATGGCCCAGCTCTGCAATTGACTGTTAAAATTGTATTTTGATGATTTACTGAAGTCAACATCATCTGCTTTGAAATATGATATTAATGTGCATATTGTGGTTTTATTGACCTATATCATTCTTTCGGGGTGTTTAACAGTGTTGATGTTTAGTAGGCTAAATCTCTGTAGACGTTTTGGTCAGCCAATGGTTTTCATGTACATTTCTATCTTAGTTTTGCACTTCATATACATGACATTGATTTTTGGATTGTAATAAAGCTTTGAAACTTTATTTGGTTTGGAGCTTAATTGGTGTTTAAATTCTTCATGGTGTCTACAATTGTTTATGGTCTTATGTCATTGATTTGTCATTGAATGAATCTGACTACTACACTCTTCACCAAGTTCAAAGATCTAGTCGACCTCTAGTGGTGGGAATAGTGATGATGTCCCAACAGTGCACATGTGGTTTCTGAACCCGAAGTGGGAAGAAGGCCTCAGTGAGCGTGTCAGCAACATTGACCAGGGAGGGGGCATGCCATATTCAAAGTGGCAAATCATTCATAGAATTAGAGGAGGACTGTGTGAGAGCGTCTGTGGGCTTGACTATACTTTACTTCTGGGGAAAAAGAGTGGGCTATCTTAGCTTGATAAATAACAAAGTCAAAATACACTCTCAGATGATGTTGTAGGAAGTCAATAATAAACAGACAATCTACATGTCTGGCTTAATAGGAGGATTACGGAATGAAGGCAAATCTGGAAAACTGAAGACATATCTGGAAATACGCGATCTGATGATGAGGCCATAAATCGATTTTCTCAGGTTCGTAACAAATTGCACTCAAAGCTCTGGTCTTTGTACATACAATTTCCAATCCATAATACCAGGAGCAAATTACACAATCAAAACACTCTGTAAAGGAAAATATAGGGTGGTAATACTGATTATGTAGAGCACTGCACTACTTTTCTTCCCAGAGGCACAGGTGCCCCCACCTGGAGCCCGACTGACCCGCTACTCTTGCCACTCCAAGAGAGGCTTGTGAGGGCTGAAGGGTCCTTGAGATACTCCAGCAGATACTACACAGAGCTATGCCACTGCCACGTGCACGGCCAAAGGCAAAGCACCCCATGCTAACAAACAGGGCACCCTAGATAAGTTCACGCACTTTGGGGAGCAGCATTACTTCAGGGCACAGGTACGACAGAAGGAGAAGCAGACAGGGCTGGGGCAGCCCCCTCATCATCCTCGCAGCCATCAGTTAATCCAGAGTTATGCCGAAAGTGAAAATATGTGCGGTTGGCAGAGACATAATGCTATTGCGCCAAGACCTCGGCAAGGCGGTGGATAGAATCATTAAAGCGGAAACCCATTTCTCTGGAGCAGAGGGCTCAATGCATGCACTGCAACAAACAGTAGCAAAACTTACATCGACTATTAGAGAGCTTGTCGCCAGGGTAGAAGATGCAGAAGGGCGGGTGAGAAGGGAAAATCTGCTTTTTATTGGGTTCCTGGAGGCGGGAGACCTCTTCCAAAAACAATTCCTAGAATGATGGCTCAAACTCTTTATGTTACAGAATGCTATGCCCCTGGGGTTTTCTATTGAAAGAGTGCCCTTGGCCATGATACCTAAGCTACCGCCCCAAGCCCAGCCACATCTGATCATTGCCCATTTCCTCAATTATTTAGACAGAGACACTATCCTTACACACACTTGGGAGTAGCGCCCAATACACTGCAAATCCCATTTTATAATGATTTTCCTGGGCTGGACTGGAAACCCCAATCAGCCCTGGCAATTTTGTCAGACCAGCCCCCGGGTCGGGGTGCAAGTGCAAAGCACTGCTGCTTTCATTAGTGGGGGCTGATATTGCAGCACCACTTCAAAATCAGACCCCATTAACAAAATCGGACCCCATCACTGCAAAACCAGCCCCACCCTTCCAGCCTCCCAGGGAAATGCCTGATGCCCTTTACAGCGATCTGGCACTGGTCCAGCAGCAGAGGAAAAACTTCCAAGCATTTAAGAAATGGCTGCGGGACCTGAATATTAGGTATATGCGCCTTTACCCAGCCAAACTCAAAGTCACCTACCAAATCCCCAATGCTCTGCTTTGAATCGCCAAAGGAAGTCTTTCACTGGACAGGCGACAGGATGCACATCAGACTCCACACTCCACTGGAGTTGAGTGGTGAAACCTCAGGGGCAAGGTGGTTGCCATGCTCAACTGGCCAAACTGGGATGTGACTACATGGTGGAGACTGATCTTGCTCGAACTGGAGATGACACCAGCGACAGCCAAGTTAGCAACAAGCCCTACGTGACTGGATACAATGGACTTGAGTGCAGTCAACACCTTTGCCGCTGAATGAATGCCAACCAGTTGAAAGACAGAGTGTACATCAATTAGTCACATTAGTCATGAGCCCTCACAGGGGGACGTATGGCCGGGTTAGATGCTGGACCTGACCTTATTCTACCCTTGATACCCCTCTTGCTCCCACATACCAGTGGAGGAGCAGCATTGACTATTGGAGGGACAATGTTGCAGTCCACAGAAAGAAGGCTTGGAGCAGAAAACTTCTACACATACCCAGAACTAACCGGGTTACTTGGGACACTTAGCTATCTTCTCAAAGGAAGCCATTGTTATGGGAACAGGTCCAGATTGAGTACAAGCATCCCAGAGTTCTGTTGATGCTGAGCTCTGGCCTACTCTGCGATACATACTTTACGTTGCAGAATTATGAGCTTACTTGTTAGTATATTTGTTGTTGAAGTCGGCATTCGATTATACCCCAGTATTTCACCCCTGGACATGATACTCCTAAACAGGATGAATGAAAACACACCTTGGGGCACACAAGACTGACTCCACATCATCACCTAGAACATCTATGGCATGCTTGATAAAGTAAAAAAGGGGGTGGTTCTTAAACAGGCTAAGAGACTGGGAACCAACATATTGCTCCTACAAGAAACCCAACTGGTCGGTAATAAGACCCCGACCTTTCCAGATATGGTTTCAGTCGAGTTGCCCACTCTGGGTTTGTGAGGGGAGCCACAGGAACAGCCATATTGATAAAAAAACTAGGCACCATTCCTATTAAATAAATCTTGGTCTGATGCTGGGAGGTGCTACCTAGGGGTCATAGGTCTCATCTACTGTGATACCCTAACACTTATCACTGTTTACATCCCTGCCCTGCTGGCAGCAACTTTTCTGGAGTCTGTCAAGAGACTACTTGGGAGGTGCCACAGGGCCTGTTGATGGTGGGGGGCAGCTAGAACTGCATGATGAATGCATCAGAAGACAGACACTGGACCAAGGAAAAGTGCTCCTTTATGGCCCCTTTCATGGAGGTAATGGGTGTGTCAGACATATGGAGGCTACACCCAGGAGAAGAGTTATTTTCATGTGAATCATTCTTTTTCCTGGTTAGACTACTTCCTCATACCAAAGTCACAGACTCATAACATTACACAGATATGTATACTTGCCAGAAGTCAGTCAGTTGATGCAACACCAATGCATGAGGCTGCAACACCAACGCCCCGTTATGCCATGGCCGCATGGTCCTTACAAGATACACACTATGCAAAACACATAGGTCAATCAATTTACTTCTATTTTGCCTCAAATCAGGGATCAATGGACTCCCCAGGCACCCTCTGGGAAGCTTTTAAAGCCATCCTCAGGGCAATGGCTATAAGGTATTTGACAGGGGGAAAAAAGAGGAGGGTGCAGTCCATTTCCCGTCCAGAAGCTCGCATTTCAGCCCATGAAATGCAAAGACAACAGGACTCACACCAGTTGGCATGAAGGGAACTGAAACATGCTCAGCAGCTCCTCTGACAAGTTCAGACAGATGAGGCGAGAACGATATTGCTTGCCTCACCAAGCCATATTTACCACTGGGGGGACAAATCAAGCAAACTGCTCCACAGACTGTGTTCCAACATAAAACATCACACACTGATCCCATACCTCATAGATCGAACCAATCAGAAAATTACAGACCCCAGACTGATCACCCAACAATTTGCATAATATTACCAAGAGCTATACGCCCAGCAGGAACTGGACCGATAGGAGCTGTTGCAAGCCCTGGCCCAACTCCAACTGGAAAAGATACCTGGCCTGAATAGCATTTTGGCTGAGTTTTTTTAAACAATCATGCTCAAACTAAAGGACTCTGGATCGTCCAGTGGCGGTCTTCCTTGTCAATGTAGAGAAGGCCTTTAATTTGGTAAACTGAGATTATCTGTTTGTCTTTCTGTGACTTCTAAATTGTGGCGCTAAATTTATTGTCTATGTCCAGCTCTTATATACTGATCTTATGTCTATGGTAATGTTGGGGAATAACTCCTCAAAAATGTTCCCAATACAGCTGGGTACAAGACAGGGGTGCTCATTGTCTCCCCTCCTAGTCACTATCGCAGTTGAGCCCCTGGTAGTCTGGCTCTGAATGGATGCCAAGATATGGGGGTTTGAGTGGAGGAGGATGAGAGTTTCGGATGGAGTGGTGCTCTATGCGGATGACATTCTGATTTTCCTTATTGACCCCAAGGTCACAGGCCCAAGAGCCTCACAGAACCTTAAGATATTCAGCAAGACTTCAGGTCTACACCTTAATGAGACAAAGTCCTCAATGTTTCCAGCAAACTCCTACCCACAAAACCTCGGATGGGCAGGGACCCGTCATGTGGTTTACCAAGCGGTTCCGCTACCTAGGTGTGTATGTTACATTGGACACAAAGACGGTCTGGGAGCATAATATCCAACCACCAATAGAGAGGCTTGTCGCAG
This sequence comes from Pleurodeles waltl, assembly GCF_031143425.1. Lineage (NCBI taxonomy): Eukaryota > Metazoa > Chordata > Amphibia > Caudata > Salamandridae > Pleurodeles > Pleurodeles waltl. The sequence goes on along the minus strand of NC_090437.1, from coordinate 480,949,112 downwards.
ACATTAAATCATGGTCCACACTACCCCTGTCGCTGCTATGTAGATCCACCATTTTCAAGATGGTATCTCTGTTGAGATTCATATACCAGTTACAGGATCACCAGTACAAGATCCCTCGCTCCCTCTTCCAGAAACCGAACTCCATGCTGCACACCTTCCAGTGGAATCAGGGTTTCCCCCACATTGCTCACACCAAATGCTTTCAATCAACCTTGGTAAAATAGCAACTGCAAACGTCGAAGCATATTATAGAGCATCACACTTATTGGTTGTCAACGAATGGTGGAGTGATACCCAAGGTGACCTAACATACACCTTTGAGAAACACATCCTGGGAAGTCTCCTGTTTAATTTCTTTCTATACGGGTTGGAGGGGGGCTTGACACTCCCACCAGCGACTGCTGTGGTATTCAAGTTATGGAAGTCCACCCTGAAGCAGATGGGGTGGGAGGGTAAACTTACGGAACAGAAGCCTATGTGGGAGGGACCTGGCTGCGACAGGTGGCAGGTCTGGGGTGGTTCCGACAATGGTATTTCACTGGGACCACTATGCTGGGCGACGTAATGGAAGGGACTATCCTTAAATCATTCCAAACCCTACAGACAGAATACTTCTGACACCAGAAACAATTCTATTGATGTTTACAGCGCCGGCATGCTTTAATACCATACATTGCAGAGTTGGAGGACGTCCCTAAATTCAATCCATTGGAGGGCACGCTGCTCGTGGGAGAGTTGGGGGACCATAAACTGGTGAAAGTTTATCTCTCATTCCTCCTTAACCAGCCTGGCCCCTTCAGTGTACTATGCAACACTGGGGAGGCAGGCATAGGGTAACTTTCAGAGGAAGAGTGGGCTGAGACTTGGGCATCCCGCTCACCGCTGGGAGCTTGACAGTTGTGGCCAGATTCCATTTTCTGCAATTAAACTACATTCACAGGGAGTACCTCATCATACGAAGGTCGTGGACGATGTGGATGATATCTTCCCCTTTTTGCCTTAGATGTCACACTGATGAGGATGACCTAATACACTTTATCGGGGATGCAACAGGCTGGCACCATTCTGGATGACTGTCACCTCCTGCCTAGGCTCTCTTCTGGACTGGAGGTTGCAGATGGTCCCTACACTTGCCCTACTCCAAACAAGCAAAGACTTAGACAATAATAGATATAAATGAGCACTATTTCAATTGGGACTTTTCATCAACTGACGGGATGTAGCTCAACAGTGGAAAGAAGTGGCACCCCATTGGTAGGGGATGGGGAAAAGGGACTGGACCACTGCCTGGGTATGTAGAGATCGCTCTATGCAGCCCGTGGGTGTCCTTGGAAATAGCAACAAAATCTGGCAGGCAGGGGCTCATTACAGGGGACTGCATTTAGAGCTAAAACGATCTGGCGTTGAGAATCTAGATGCCACAATCAGGAACTATGGAAAGTGCATAGTCAGCAGAGAACTTCCAAAGGTTCCATCCTGAAACGAGCTATTTTGGTGGAGTGGGCTCGCCGAGGAGAGGAATAATGGTTTGGGGGTGCAATGTCCGACTACTGTTGTTTTTTTACTTTGTTAGGTGATGTAATAGAAATACCTGAACTGTTGAGGCATTATGATGCCAGATATCCTTGTGGTGTCAATAAAATGTGTGTTAAAAAAACGAACACTCGCGTGCCTATTCTGCTATGTTAGTCTCTGGTTTATGTTCATAATATTGTCTCTGCCATTCCTGTAAATTCTGAAAGCAAATTACCTCTGTGACATGCCTTTGTCACAATTGTGTTGCTGCCAAATTTACTCACAGTGCGCTTCCTCAAGCCTTAAAATTGTGTGCTTCTTCTGTAACACCACATTAGCAGTATTTTAAAATGAAAAAGATAAATAAACATATTCTGAAAGTACCTGCCAAAATGCAATAAACATATTTGATAGATATTTGAGTTGTACTCTTTGCAGGGTTTCTGAATGTATTTCTACTCAATCTCGATTACAACCTTTTTTTTTAACAACATTTGAGCTTCTCAACTATGACATAAAAAAGAACCAAGGTGAGTACAAAATAACACTAAGTCAATGTTTCCATACAACGCGAGTGAAAATATGGTTTGCCCACACAGAAATAACCGAAAATGAAGCTGTGGGCTATTTTCCAGAAGTAATTCAAAGATGAACAAACGGCGGTTGTAGTACGTCGAGCTCTGGTGAAGTTTGGTGGCGCGTAGGAAGAGGGAGGAACGCCCTTCCCTGTCCCGGCGTTCTAGTGGACTGCAGTATCTTCCAAGACTAACATACAGCCAGACGTACACTTTGGATAGCATTAAGCAAACTGGATTTGAAAGGCATGGTCCGACTTACTTCAGCCAATGGGTGCTTTCACTTATTTTGCATGGTCGCCTTCATTCATGGAAGAAAAATACCCACCTGCCAAACCATCCGGGTGGAACGCAAAATGACGCAGCCTACGTGAGATCAAGTTTCCATGAATTACAAAGGATTTCTTTGGGGGAAAAAACCGGTGTAGGATATTTCTGTGGTGAACTCGTACATTTCCACGCGATGCGAGGCGTCAGAAGTCTCAGACCTGGGGAATGTGGTTGTGCGGGGGAGATATTAAGATTACTTTTTAGTTGCAACACTTAACACTCAAATGACTTGTGTTTGGGCCTTCAGAAAAAGAAGAAAATAAAGTTGAATAGAAAGAGAGAGATATTTTTTCTTTCAAATTAAAAAGAAGTACCATGGAAACCTTCTAAAAGGACTTCAGTAACTCGTTACCTAAGAGAGCTTGTTATGTGGGAATCACAAGTGGCATAGCAAAGCTGCTATGGGATGTAATGCAAGCCAGAAAATATACTTTTATTTTATTTACATTTATATAGTGCTTACTACCTCTAATGAGGTGTTGAAGCGCTTTACGCCAGGCAGCATGTTGCTCCGGAACCTGTGGTTAGTGGTTAGTGTAGTTATGGTGGTTATTGTTGGCCATTATTGTTAGTCTTGTGCACTCAAGAAACCAATTCCATACATTTACTCTGGTTTGTTTGTGGTAGATTAAATTAATAGGAGTTAGGTAGGATGATGACTAGGGGAAGGGTATGTGAGATCAGGGAAATGGTTGATGTGGTTACTAGATGAACCAGCGGTGGCTGTCGCAAATGTCAAGGGGTGCGAGGGGAACGACAGGGGAAACAATGAAAAAATAAAAGCTTACCTTTCCTGCCATTCCCGCCGACTCCTGACGCCTCGTTCATTGCTCCTCTTCGCTTCTTGTGCTGTAGCATGAAAGCAGAGCCAGGATTGGTCTGAGCAGCTCGGACTACCCCTCAGACACAGCCCTGGGGTCTGTGCAGTTTCTCCAGCCCAGCCCTTCAACACAGCCAGACTGGAGAAACTTAAGTGTGCATGTGTGTTTGGCCGGCCTGAGACGGCCAGCCAAGCTCATGTGCACTTAGGAGCACTCTCTCCTCCTCCACCCCCGCCTCCTGTGACCCAGCCCCCCCTCCCTCTTTGCACTGCTGGCTGAGCCAACAGATGAAAAATTAAACGATAGTCAACTATCGTTTTATCTTTCATCTCCTGGCTCTTGGGCAGGGGGCGACTCTCCTCCGCCATTGCAAAGGAGCCGCCCCTGAGATGAATTTGAGGAAATTAGGTGTTGCTAAGTTGAAGAGGTGTGACTTTTTAAGAAGGTGAGGTTGGGATATCTGACATGAGTTGTGGCCACTTTTCAGAAATACAATCATAGATATTAAGGCAAACCTACAGATGACGTTGAGAAGGCTGTGCTTAGAGGGAGGAGGCATGCAGAAGATGGAAGAGAAGGAGAGGGCCATTTCAAAGGGAATAAATGAGAGGCAACAATCAGATGTTTTAAGTAAAGGTCAGTTATGCATGTCAGTTTGAGGATGCAAGACTTCACCCTGTTGCACAGTAACACCCCAGAGTTGCATTCCATCTACAGGAAGCTGTGGAAAAAGAGTTGGTAGCACATCATTGAAAACTCCACAGACCCCCCACCGTGGGTTTCACCCATAAAAGTAGTCCAAAAAAGGACATTATTGGAGCGGTGCACATTTGCGTTGATATACATCAGGCAAACAAAGCTACTAAGAGGGAGAAACATCCTGATACACAAATATCAGACATGACCATGCAATTGAAAGGAGTCAGAGTGTTTCCCGCCTCAACCTGACAAAAAGGATACCACCAACATGAGTTAGAGGAGAACTACAGGTACATTACTACCTTTTCAACTCATGCTGGTTTGGTCAGATGTAAGAGACTGAGTTTTGGAGTATCTTCAGCTGCTGAAATATTTCAGTATGTTATTCGCCAAGTGATTCAGGCTGTTACGCATGCTTGCAATTACAGTGATGACATACTGGTCTTTGGCTGAACACAAAAAGAACATGATAAAACCAAGACCCAAGCGTGCCAGCTACTTGCTGATGCAGATCTCACTCTGAATGCCGCAAAGTGTGAGTTTCATAAGACCAAACTCAAATTTTTGGGCACATATTCTCTGAAGGGGTGGCTCCAGATGCAGGCAAGGTACAAGCACTATCATCTACTTTCACCCCCCACCCACAAGATGTCACCTTGCTGAGTTTCCTTTTAGGCATGGCTGGTTATTGCTCAAGCATCTGCAATTTTGCTACAGTGAGCGCTCCATTGAGAGACTCGAGAAAGCGAAATGTACTATTCTAATGGTCTCCGGAATGTAACCAGAGTTTCAACGACATTAAATATGCAATAGAGAATGCAACGGAAAAGGCCTATTTTGACCCCAAGTTATATACTGAAATAACATTGATGTAAGCCTGTAGTGCTAGGGGCAATCCTTGCTCAATACAATGGCCATCCAGATGCCATACATCTCACAGAACCAGACACATCAAGGCCTATGCCACTGAAAGCTTGTCAGATACAGAAAATACTTACTCTCATCCAGAGAAGGAGAGTCTGGCTGTGGTGTGGGCCTGCAAACACTTTCATGTATTTCTCTACAGAAAATGATTCACCATCATTACGGACCACCAGGCTTACAATTTTCGTGAACCCGAAGGCTAAGATTCACCATCACATAGAGAGGTAGGGGTTAAAACTGCAAGAATATGACTATGAAATTGTGCACAACCTGGGGAAGGATCAAAACCCAGAAGATTACTTTTCACGAGTGCTGCTGCATCCTCACAGTTTGACATCCAAGACAGCTGAAGAATAACTCAAATTTATTGTGAACTCTTGTACACCAGCGACTCTGTCAATGAAACAAATCTTTACTGCTACTAACGCAGACAAAGACATGAACATAATCAAAGAACAGATTACCACGCAATCACGAAAGAGAAAGACCAAGCCACTCGCCAATGATGTTAAATTCCAAAAGTTCAAGCATGTACAAAATGAGTTAGCAGTCACCCAAGAAGGCGCTATACTACAAAGCTCAAGAATTGTCAAACCTAGAAGCTTCAGGAAGCATGTCATTAAGCTGGCTTATGAAGGACACTGTGGTGTTGTAGCCACTAAAAGAGCACTAAGAGATTGAATAGGGTTCTCTCAGATAGACGAGAGTGTAAAAAAAGAGCAGAAGGCATGCCACATTTTCAATTGTCTGTCCCCCAAAGTGATGCAACACCCAGTAACAATGTCTACTCTTCCTGGCCATGCCTAGGAGAGAGTTGCAGTTGATTTTTATGGGCCTTTAGGAAATGGACATCATCTCATGGTGGTCATAGACGAATATTCATGTTTCCCTTTGGTGGAAGACCTATTCTAGAGAACCCATGATAAGGTCATAGAACAGCTTGATGACATATTTTCAACTTGGGGCATCCCCAAAATTTTCAAATCTGATAAAGGTCCTCCCTTTAACAGCAATGAGTTCAAAGAGTTTCTCATCTGACTCAACATCAAACATCAAAAATGTATGCCTCCCTAGCCCCAAGCCAATGGCGTAGTCAAATGATTCATGGGCACCCTCAAAAGGGTCATTCAATAAGGTGTCCATGGAGGGAATCAGCTTGGACAAAGCCATATGTCAGGCACTCCGGGCCTATCAATCAACTCCTCACTACACAACTGTTGAGAGTCAAGCCACCTTCATATTTGGGAAAGCTATCAGAACAAAACTACCTCAATGGACCCCAGATCGATCAGTGAATACTGAAGAGATTTGAGATATCAACACGGCTCAGAAAAGGAAAATGAAAACCTCTGCAGCTCAACATCATTATTCCCAGCAGACACTTTTTTAACAAAGGACTGGGTATTGGCTAAGCAGAAATGCAGATGAAAAATGGACACTCCTTTTGCTGCTGATCTTTTACAGGTTGTGGTGTGCAAAGGACATATGGTGGCGGCACATCGTCCTGGTCAGTCCATCACCCGGGACACATCACAACTTAAACACCTACTAAGATACTTGTCAAGTCATTAAATTGTACGGGAAGCAATCCAGCCGGTCTAGCTCAAGAGCCTGAGCCTAAGGCACAGTTGCCCGATCAGGGTGATCTTCAATCATCTCGAACCACCCGAACTGGCAGGCAAGTGAGAGCTCCTCACCAAATAACTGAGCAGTAGTGATTTTAGCGATGTCTCCCACATTTTTATTTAACAAAGAGGGAGATGTAGTTTCTTGATGTTATGTGCATTGGAATCCTTGTGGTCATAGGCAGACTCTGAACAGGAAGTATCTAAATGGATGGAGAGGTGTTATGGTGTGGTTTACAGAAAGTATGATACAATGCACAATACGTTACTGTATGCGGAGGAACAAATTAACGTTTGATCGTAGTTCCTGTGTGGCGTAATTCACATGCATGTTCCAGGGCTGGAAAAGACGCTACTCTCATCTCAAACATCTGAAAGTTCTTTTCTGTTCTTTTAGCCCTGTACACTATCTTTGAATGCCAATTTTATGCATTTCAAAGTGGCTATTTTAGATCCCTCAATATATACTTTTATATACTACTGCAGCAGACAATAATCTGTGCTATTGTAGTTTGGAGGGCTGAAACAGCCAATGTATTTCTTAACAACAAACACCATAAATTGGAAGGGCTGCTTTTTACTACATGAGTTTTCAAAGAACTATTTATATATGCAAATTAATTGCATATGTGTGCCTGGCCTTATGTAAATCAGATATATGTTGTTAATTTATGTCCTTCACTATATAATATAGTGATACATTTCACCTTTGACACTTAAACATTTGGAAATTGACTTATTGTTTGTATTCTTGAGTGACAGAAGACAAAATACTTTTATTGCTAAAATGTATATTTAGGCAGGATGGAATTCACTCCCCTTTACAGCTTAGGACATATTTGCAAAGATTGAATTAAGAACTGCCATCCGCACCTCCGACATATAGCAGCCACCTTATATACCATATTCACAAATATGTGCACTGGAGTGAATTTGAAGATGCCTTCAGCATCTTTCAGATATTCTAGTGCAAGTGAAAATGACCATGCTTTCCTCAAGAGCATGCCTAAATGAATTATCTTACTCGACTCTTTGTCATGTTTGTTCCATGTGCTAACACTTTTATTCTGTCTCTCATCCGAGGAATTTGAGGGATAGCGGGGAAGGAACACAAATAAGAGAATAGGAAGATAGCGCTTTTGGTAGCATGGTTTAATTTTTTTAAAATGGTCTAAAAGGTAAAGAGTTCCTATTTATGCTCAAAGCAATTGCTACGCATGCGCAAACAGAGATAAAACTAAAATTAATAATAATCACACATCTTTGTCTGCACTAGATTTTGAACTACCATGTAGTTAATTACATAATGATTTTATAAGTGGTTTGTTAGTGGCTTGTTAACAAAATGTAAGAAAAGTAGCAATAAAAAGAGCTGTTAGATTTTTAACAGAAATTTACCTTAAGAAGGAATTTCCTCGCTTATTGTTGCAGACAATAGGATGTAGTTTGCCTCAAAGAAAATGATGAATATTGGGGTCACGGAAATCAACTTTGCATAAGCGAAAGGTGAATGGTTTATTGGAAAGGGGAAACAGAGTGATTATGGAGTCTGTACACGTATGTTTGGCCATCCTAGAATGTTTGAAAAAAATACTTGATGGATTTAATATAGGCCTATATAACCCATAACATAATACCACAGGTGTTTGCCTACTTGTGTCACCAAAGAAAGTTTAGTGGATTCAAAGGTCCTTACCTTACCACCCTGGCTGGACTAGTACCCACCATAGTAAGAGATCTTTGTGACTTCAGTGGGGTCTCCATCACCCCGAAGCCTTCAAAGTCCCTGAAAGTTTGATGTGCAACTGCTATATTTCAGACGACCTCTCACCAAACTTTTTTGATTTAAAAAATAAACTACCAAAATTAGAGTACGTTTTTGAAAAAATAAATATAGCCCTGACATCCTCAGAGTTTTCTACCTGGGTGTGGGGTTATTTTTCTATTTCTCTGTTTAGAAACCCTGGACATCAGGAACTGAAAAAAAAGTTAATTAAACCATCCAGTCAAAATAGGGTGGATGGCCTGATGTACCTACACTGATAGTGCCAACTCCATCTGGCCATCTGGGTAGGATTATTAATCGTGGAGACTGCGAGGGCACCATTGTTGGAAATATGACTGTCCGCCCTTCTGTTAATTGGGTGGGAAACCCATCAGATTGATGAATGGGGTACCTCACCACTTTCGTGGAGGAGTACTCTGTCCACCAAATTCTAAATCAGGCCCAAAGACAGTTGAAATCCACTGTGATTGTGAACATTTGATTGCTTGAAGTATGCTTGCACCAGATATTGTACACTAAACACATAACAATACTTTATGTTATGTGCCCTGCCCAATTAAATATATGCAAACAAGTCTGTTTATGTTGATCATTAAATCCTTGCAGCAGCGTTCTGTAATGTCATTGAGAGTTACCTTGCTGTTATCTCCCTGGGAGGCAAACCTCTGGAGGCTCCTCCAGCCACTCATTACCAAATGTAAAAAAATAGCCTTCAAGAATTTCTTCAAGATATTTTTGATTTATCTTCCTACGTGAGTCACCAGCATCTTAGGCAATAGACCTCCCAAGTGACGTAACTATCACTGCAATTCCGTTGTATCTTAAATATAGAGGTTCTAAAGTCTATATACCTAATAAATTGAAATGTCCTATAGCATTGCTCACTTACTGCTGCTAGAGGTTGTCATTTCTGTTCCTTTGAGTTTAGTGTGGCTGTTCATGGAGATGCGCAGGGGAGTCTGCTCAGTGGCTGCTCAGCACTAGCCTAGATCTAAGCCACTCTGTTCCTGCATCTCTGAGTGTCCTGATGGCCTACAAAAAGAGATCCATTTCTGCTCTGGGCTTCCAAATGAGATCTTACTTTACCTATACCCTGTGTTGGGACACAGCATGGCTGTAGCCTTTCATTGTAGCCCTGGTGTGAGGTCAATTAGAGGCACCCTCTCGCCAAACTCAACTACCTGGCATCTTAAAAAGCATGTACGGGCTCTGTTACTTATCCACACTCTGCCCATATATAATAAGTAGAATCATCTAGCCTTCCAGAAAAACTGGATATACTGAACATCCCAGCTTCCTGGGCATACTAGCTGTTGCAGCCTTGCAATGGGCATGATGGTGCACCACAGTTCTCTCCAAATATACAATGCAAGAGACCAAACAACTTATCTGGACTTTAGCAAGCTCCCCACCAGCCTGCTGTTTCAGGGAGGACTTTGCCTTCCCCCAGGTGGAAGACAGCCCATCAAGGTTTGGGATCCCCATTTGTTTGGCAGTATCTCTGTGCCTATAGTTCATCTACCAGTGTGGCAGGTTTACTGGAGGCACAGCAGAATGCCAAACGGGCACCATTGTTTGGCCCACCTTCTCAAATTCCCAAAGCAGAAGTTTATATGAAAACTCAAAACAATCAATGGCCCTGATGCACTGGGAGCTTCTTCCCCCCCCGTCAAAGCCTTGATTTTACTTCTCTTTTATTTCATATGGTAGACTGAAGCTTACGAACCAATTTGTGGCTACCACTGCTGTGCCCCAGGAGTCCTGTAGCAGACGGGCCACCATTTCATGGTTTTTCCATCAGTAGAACCACCTAAGGCCCCTCAGCAGTTCCCACATCTCTGAGTGAGGCAGGTAAATCGCAAGTTTGGCAGGATAGAAGTACATGTGCACTCCTACTCACTCATACGTTAGGGAAAACATTATGGCATGTGTTAGGTAAGGTTGAAAAGCATGTTCATTGATACATGGCTTTACATTTACTTTGTTACCAATCACAACTAACAATGTTGCCATTGTTGCTTACCTTGGATTTCTTTGTGTGGTGGTCTCATGCTACTATTGTGTAAAAAGTTAATGGAACCATTCTATTGTGATCATTAATTCTGTAATCATCTTTGCTCCAATCACTGAACATGCTCTAAATCTCCAGCCCAGCAACAGAATACCCACACACCTCTGTTGTCCATTCTCCAATTATCCTCACCTCAAGTGATATAGCCTTTCCTGTTATGAGTGGTTATCTCATGAGAGACAATTCCCAATAAAAGCTGTCCTGATCCACAAGGGAATCACTCTTTAGTGGAACTATCTATACTCATCTGCTTCCCATTCCTGGGGTGCAATATGGTTAGGGAAACTACCGGGCTGAAGGCTTCACCACACACTCCTGATAAAAATGCTTCTAATCGTGGTCAAGGGTCCAATTCACCCATGCCTGCTGTAAATTCATAATACAAAAAACATTTAGCCAACATAGATTCACCTCAAAAGAGAGGAAGGGAAGGCAAATTTGGATCTGGAGGTGCAAAGGAAGCTGTCAAATCCTCACTTTGAACCCGCTAATGGTGTGATATCATTGCCCTGGGGATAAGGTAGTTGCTCTAAGTGGATGTTCCTCCAAGGACTGACAAACAAGCAAGAGGCTTTAGCCACAAAATCAAAAGGAATCTTTCAAGGCTCCTTTTTTTCCCTCTGTCTGGTGTTACTTAGAGTCAAGCCCTCTTGCTGGACGAGATCCAGATTTGTCCTGATTTATTCTTACCTCACTGCTTTGCAATAGAAGAACCTGCAAAACCAAATGCTTAATCACTTTCCCATATGCGAGAAAATAGATTGTCATCCTGCATTTGCAAACACGTTTCAAACGTGCATACATCTCACAGACTCAATGTCACAAATGCAAGAATGTGTTTATTTATAACAAATGAACTTGAGCTTTGATACATTGCAGAGATATTTCATATAATTCTGAATTTACTTTCGGTTACTATGGTGCAGCATGCTGGCCATTGTGAAGGATTTCTTTACATCTGCAATAGTATGCTTTTAGCAGGGTAATGTGGGTTAGAAGCAGCAAAAGGAGAGGACCTTCACAGTGATGTTAAAAACAACACGTGTAATATTTCCAAGGCATGTTCTCTTCAAAGAAATGAAGAATGTAGTTATAATTTCAAGCACATATTAATTTTGAATATGTAGAGGAGTAATACATAAAGGGTCAACTTTGCAAAACCATTTGCTTTTGTAACTTTAACTTGCACACAAATGAGTGACATCGGAGAGCAAGGTAGTCACAAAAGAGGAACTTGCATTTGTAAATCTCTGTACTTGTGTGAAACATTACTCCTCAGCTGTGTAATAATGTGTGTGAGTAAACCCTTCTCCCGGAGAGGGGGTTATACCAGGACGGGGATGCCCAAATGTTAGAATATTCTCTAACTTTTCTCCAAACTGTTTCCACTGTGGAAATGTTGAACATTTTTTTACCCGTACCGAGAACAACAGTAAATTCATGTGGATGGTGAGAAAGGGAAGCGGGCATCCCCAAAATTGGTGGTGGTGTAAGGGACAAGGTTTGGCCAGTGCAAAATATATTTTTCCTTTGGAGTAAAAAAGGGACATTGCATAATTTGAATGCAACTAATTACAATTGTGCTTACAGATGTATCTCCGTATAGTCACAAATTACACTTTCCAAAATAATTCCAGCAGTCCACTAGGGAAACTTTCGACCGTTGAAGATTTCTGGCTGTACTACTGGAGAGCACTGTGCATTTGGTAAAGTCTTACATTCTCATCCATGGAATGTGCACCCTAGGGTTTTAGATATATGGCATGTTGTTTTTTGAATCAGGCCTACAGTTTTGTTGTTAGGATTTGGGTATAGTGTGTAATCACAGTGACTCTGCACATGTTAACTCTGTGACTCGGAAACGTTTTAAGGCAGGGGCAAAGTAGGCTTTGGCCCAGAGCCCCCACCTTTCTAGGGGCCGCAAAATTAAGCTTTCAGGGCAGCCCCAGACAGTGGCACAAAGCAAAAGTGATGGGGCCATCTGCACAATATTGAAAGGGGCTCACAGGTCTTCAATATCATAAATATTCAAAGGACATTGCACTGAATATGTGCTCCTGAAGGACTGGGGTTCTCTTAAAGATTTATGGGCCAAAAAACGAGGATTGTCAATGATCAGACCAAAGTTGCCGAGGGCTTAAATGAGCTGTAAATGGATAGCACACTCAAAGTTGTTCTGAGCAGGGTCCCCAAATTATGTTTGGCCTGGAAACCCCCAGAATCCTTAAGGTGTCCCTGCTCTGACTCTGTGGCAATGAGGTTTTCCACATTGGGTTACGAGTACTACCAAATACATTCCATTGTTCCCCTCGAATCAACTTCCCTTCCCTCTTGGGACCTAAACCCACTGTAATGAATCACAACTTCAGTTCGGAGCCCTGTATCTTTGTACTGGGGTCTGCACTTTCTAAAGCAACATTCATACATTTGGTGCCATTTTGGCATTTAAATCGAAGAGAACCTCTATTGTACCTAATTTTGGCGCATTTCCATGCAAATTACATCGGGTTTCCCAAGACCTCAATATGTTATTTATTACTTGTCATTAATGATATTATTGGATTGACAATTGATTCTATGTGTTTAAATTTGATATCCTTAATAAATAAGAACATTTGGAGGATTTGTCCAGCCATTTCTTAGAATCATAATAAATGGATCGCTGTAAATTAGAGTCTTTATGTACCTCTGCAGACAAAACCACACTAAAGTTACAATGCCAAGATGAAATATATGATAGTGGCACTTGGGTTTTATATTATTTATTTATAAAGGAGCCAGTCTTTGCAAAGTCGACTTATTCTTCACTCAGAGCAGACAGCAGTGATATTCTTTCACCCATCCCAGACAGCAGAACTATCCCTCATTTGCCACAATCATCAGTGCAATGTTTTACTCTCCACATGCAGCAAAACTATCCCTCTTAACTCTTGGCAGAGCAATCCCTTGCCCTTCTCTTGCTTAGTAGAGTTACCCTCACCTATCACAGACAAAACAGCTAGCCCAAATTAGTACCGGCAAGAGAGCTTTGCCTCGCCCTGCTCATCTTCCCGGGACAGGTGTGTAACTGCCTGTCCATCTATCTATCCATTTAACTGTCTGTTTTTTCTGTTTATGTCTATCTGGCTATCACAGAAGCTCTTGGACACAGACCATCATGGATAAGCACTCTGAAAGGAAAGAGTGTCAAGGAACGTAGGGCCAGATGTAAATACCTTTAGGATAGCAATTGCAATTGGCAGGAGACTTCCTGCCACTATAGGGCTGAATGGGGGTAACCGTCCCATCCACCCCTGGGTGAAAAGACTGTCAGAATATTTTATGGAAGTGTGGGGGCATGGCCATGCCCATAGAGGGCAGCCACCACCCTTATATTGTTTATATATTTCTCTGCTGTCTAGTGCCTTTCTGCCTCCCCCGGGGGCACATTGGGCATAATCACTGCCATCAACGGGGGGAGGGGGTCACAGAAAGACTGCCAGCGTTTGGTGGTATGGGGACATGGCCATAATGGGTAGCTGCTACCCCTTTTTATGTGTTGCTGGTGTGTAGTGGGCTTTCTGCTCCCACCTGGTGTTGCGGATTCGAGGGAATCACCCCCCATCTGCCCCTCAATGGGCAGAAAGACTGCTAGTATGTTTTGTAGGGGGTGGGTGCATGGGCATGCCCATGACAGGCAGTACACACCCCTATACTTTTTTTTTATTGAAGCCCTGGTGTCTAGTGGGCTTTCTGCCACCCACCCCCAAGGGGGCATATCAGGGTTAATCACCCCATCCACCTCCAGGGTGGCATAAAGACTGTAAATTTCAAATGTGCTTGGAGAGACCAATCCCTTGCCTAAGAGGCCACTTCCCCTCATTCGTGGTGTCTAGTGGGTGGATCCCTGCTCGGGCATCACTCTCCTGTGGTGATCCCCAAGCACGGATCCACTAGGCAGAGGTATGACTCACGAGTATTGATGCAGTGAAAGTAATCTAAGCCTATCAGCTCATTTTACTTTTACCACTTTAGTATAATGACTTCAGTGCACCTTGCTCGCTGATTGTCATTACAAAAAAGGCAAAGAAATACTCAGGCTGCTAGGGAGGCTCTGCCCGAACAGCCCGAGTTATAAATATAATAAAGGAATCCACCTGGTGCTCTGCACAAGAGGGGCCATTATAGGCCTTCCCATTGTCGGCCACTGGCCCACCGGCGTACTGGGGAGGTAGTGCAGGGTTCTGTGATTGGCCGACACCCGCAACCAAGGTGTTAATATATATTTTTGTCCTTTTTAAAAAGAAAATTGTTATATACATTTTAAAAATATATATGCAATTGTGTTTATAAAGTACCTCTCTGTTAATACGTGCCTTTCTTTTCTTATAATGACTGACGTTATGTGACATTTTCAACTCAGACACACAATATAGGCTGGTAGACACATTTTTAAATTATATAAAATTTGCAGATAGAAAATAGTCATTATCATGTAATAGACATAAAAGATGCAATAACAAATAACATCCATCAAATGCTGCTGTATCTATTGCTAAACATTTTTGTATCTTTTAATTATACAACTGTTCCTTTTAAACTTCATATCTGAATTGTAGAGTCACAGTGGTTTCTTATTTCTAGACATCCCATATGCCTAAGTTACATTTTCTTTATATAACATACATATAAAATATGTTAAATCTTAAAAAAGTGGGAAAAGGTATGTGATTTATGTTTTATATACTTACTAGTGAAAGTGGCAGTTTGACTTTATGAAGTTTGGCAAAGAAAAGTGGGTTATTTGATATTTGTATTCATTGTCACATATAATACTATCACATATAAAGTTGATTTTTGACTTAACCCCTTGGGTGCTGAGGACAAGGTGGTTATGTCCTCCGCCGTGGCGCATGAAGACCTGGTCCTAGACCCGGTCCACGGGAAGAGCGCTAGTGCTCCCCCTTTTTCCCCTTTTGGCCTCCCACCCCCATCCCATGAGCAAGGATGGAAAGGGAATTGCTTCCCCTTCCACCCCCCCCCAGTGATGTCTGATGACGTCAGCGCACAATCGCGAGCTGACCTAATCAGAGGTCTCCTCCCATTGCGCTGGTATCCATGCTTCCAGCGCCACTGAGGAGAAACAGATTAGTTTCTCCTCGATATGGGTGGCGGGGGAGGCAGAGATGCATGAAAAGGGAAGGAAAGGCTTTTCCTTCTCTTTTCATGTCTCTCTGAGCATTCCTGCGGCACGATCCCATAGCGATTGTGCTGCAGGAATGCCCACTAGACACCAGGGATTTTGGTTACTTTGTGTAAACAAAGAAAGGGAGCGGCCCCATGGGCAGGGGTCGCTCCCCAAGAGGGACATTTAATCTAAGGCCATTTCTGCCCCCCTGGGGGAATTTCGGCCTATATTGATTAGGCCGATCTGCCTTCAGGGGGGCAGAAGCTACTAGACACCAGGGATTTTTTTGTGTGAAATTGGCGTAAGGGGAGCGACCCCTTTGGCAAGGGTCACTCCCCAAGGGGCAATTTTTTTATAGGCCTTTGCTGCCTCCCCCCGGGGGGCAGATAGGCCTATATTAATTCGGCTGATCTGCCCCCGGGGGTGGCAGAAGTCACTAGACACCAGGGATTTGTTTTGTTTGTTTACATTGATAAGGGGAGCGACCCCTTAGGCAAGGGTCGATCCCTTGGGGGGGGAATTGTTTATAGGCCATTTCTGCCCCCATTGGGGCAGATCGGCCTATTTTTATTAGGCCAATCTGCCCCCAAGGAGGGCAGAAACCACAAGACACCAGGGATTTTTTTAGGTCAGTTTCACGCAAGAGAAGCGACCCCGTAGGCAAGGGTCGCTCCCCTGGGGGGCACATGTATTTTAGGCATTTCTGCCCACCCTGGGGGCAGATCGCCCTATTTTTCTTAGGCCTATCTGGCCCTAAGGGGGCAAAAACCACTAAACACCAGGGACTTTTGTTTGCGCCAAATTCACGCAAGGGGAGCGACACCTCAGGCAAGGGTCTTTCCCCTGGGGGGCAAATTTATTTTAAGCCATTTCTGCCCCCTTAGGGGCAGATCGGCACATTTTTGTAAGGCTCATCTGCCTCCCAAGGGGACAGAAACCCCACCAGGCACCAGGGAAGATTTTTTTTCAAAACAAGAGGCTGGGGGTTTGGCCATAACCCCACCCCAAATAAATGGGGACAAAGTTGTTCTGCCCACTTGTGGGCAGATGGCGCAATTATCCCTGATCCACTCCCGGGGGGGGGCAGAAAGCCTACTAAATGCCAGGGAATTAAAAAAAGAAATAATAATAGTGGGCTCGTGGCCACCAAAAAGTATGGGCATGGTTATGCCCCCACCCCAACTGAAGGGGGTAACAATCTTTCAGTTCACCCGTGCACACCAAAAAAATGTTATCCCATGGCAAGCAAGAGGACATTTGATTATTTTGGGTTTTGGTTTTACATTTGGGCCATGAGAGCTTGTCTAACTCTCAAATTCGGCCCACTTGGAATGGTGAGGGCTGCACTTTTTGGACTTTGGGACGCTGTCATGTAACAAAATCCACAAGACCTAGACACATGTGAAAACTAAACATCTGGGTGAGTCCAGGTTGGTGTGCTTCACATGCACCCCACACCATTTTCTTACCCACAATGCCCTGCAAACCTCCATTTTGCTGGAAATCACATATTTTTCCCACATTTTTGTGATGGAACCTTCTGGAATCTGCAGGAATCCACAAAATTCCTACCACCCAGCATTGTTGCATCTATACCGATAAAAATTCTGCCCCACTTGTCAGCCTAAAAATGTATATTTTTTCAAACTGCCCTTTGGACCCGCTTTGTTTCCCCCTCAATTTCGACATGGGTTCTTCCCTGTCACAGGCACCTGGCCCACCTACACAAGTGAGGTATCATTTTTACCAGGAGACTGGGGGGAATGTTGGGTGCTAGGAAATTGGTCTCAGTGTGGTGATCCCACATAGTTAAATTTGAGGTCTGCTGAGGATTCTGGGTAAAAAAACATTGGGGGATCCACGCAAGTCACACCTTCCTGGACTCCTTCGGGTGTCAGGTTTTCAGAAATGTTTGGGTTTGGTAGGTTTCCCTATATGGCTGCTGAGTCCAGGACCAAAAACACAGGTGCCTCCTCCCCCCTGCAAAAACAGGTAGTTTTGTATTTGATAATTTTGAAGTGTCCGGGTAGTGCTTTGGGCCATTTCCTTTCGCAGGCACTAGGCCTACCCACACAAGTGAGGTACCATTTGTTTCGGGAGACTTGGGGGAACCCTGGGTGGAAGGACATTTATGGCTCCTCTCAGATTCCAGAACTTTCTGTCACCGAAATGTGAGGAAAAAGTGTTTTTTTGGGGTAAATTTTGAGGTTTGCAAAGGATTCTGGGTAACAGAACCTGATGAGAGCCCCACAAGTCACCCATCTTGGATTCCAGCAAAACAAGTATTATTGCCCCTTGTCTTTCTCTACAGTTTTTTCCTTCCAAATAAAAGACAGTGTGTCAAAAAGACAACTACAATATTTGAGAAATGCTGTGTAATTCACATGCTAGTATGGGGACCCAGGAATTCAGAGATGTGCAAATAACCACTGCGTCTAAACACCTTATCTTGTGCCCATTTTGGAAATACAAAGGTTTCCTTGATACCCATTTTTCACTCTATATATTTCACCAAATGATTTGCTGTATACGAGGTATACAAGGAAAACCCATTGCAAGGTGCAGCTCCTCTATTGGCTCTGGAAACCTAGGGTTCTTAATGAACCTACAAGCCCTATATATCCCAGAAATCAGAAGAGTCCAGCAGAAGTAACAGTATATTGCTTTCAAAAATTTAACATCGCAGGAAAAAGTTACAGAGTAAAACGTGGAGAAAATTGCTTTTTTTCACCTCAATTTCAATATTTTTTATTTCAGCTGTTATTTTCTGTAGGAAAACCTTGTAAGTTCTATACAATTGACCCCTTGGTGAATTCCGAATTTTGTCTACTTTTCAGAAATGTTTAGCTTTCCGGGATCCAGGTTTCACACCCATTTCTGTCACTAACTTGAAGGAGGCTAAAAGCAAAAAAAATAGTAAAAATAGGGTATGTCCTAGTAAAATGCCAAAATTATGTTGAAAAATTTGGTTTTCTGATTCAAGTCTGCTCACTCCTGAAAGCTGGGAAGATGGTGATTTTAGCATAGCAAACGCTTTGTTAGTGGCATTTTAAGGGGAAAAAAACACAAGCCTTCTTTAACAAAATGTTTGCTGCATTTTGGCAAATTTCTTGGCCTCCTGCAGGCGCACCCACAAACTCTGGTACCTCTAGAATCCCTAGGATGTTGGAAAAAAGGGATGCAAATTTGGCGTGGATAGCTTATGTGGACAAAAAGTTATGAGGGCCTAAGCACAAACTGCCCCAAATAGCCAAAAAAAGGCCTGGCACCTGAGGGGGAAAAGCCCTGGCAGCGAAGGGGTTTTAAGATTTAGTGGTACACCTACACTCATGATTTAAATTTTTTACTTTTGTTTTCAGCAGGCAGCCAAGGTGAAACTGTTGAACAGTGGGCACAGGGGCCTAGTAAAAGGAGGCTTCTGCTGGTAGGCAGTCACAGGAGGAAGAACACAGCCCCATCACAGAGGATGAGGGAGGTACATCTACCTGATGAGTCACTGAATCCCAAGTCAATAAGGACTGCATGCATGAACCATAAGTACTTTAAGAACAGTGTCACAACAACGACTGCGTCTTTACCACGCATGCCTTTACCACTCATGCCTTTGCAAAAAATGTTGTTTTAAAAGCATGTTTGGTAAAAGAACATGAGTGGTAAATTGTCCCCGCCCTCACCCCTTACACCTGATACCATTCTATGCAATCCACCCTGCCCCAGCCCTTAAAACTTCCCCTTCCAGCCCCCAGCCCTGAACCCCACACTCCCCGCCCTAAAAGTAACCCTGCCCTAAAACTACCCCGGAGCCCCCACCCTAAACCCTAAAGCCTACCTGCCCTGTCCTAATACGTACCTGACCCCCAGCCTGAACCCTAAAACCTACCCTGCTCTGTCCTAAAAACTACAATGACCCCCCACACTGCCCTAAAATCTTCCCTGCCATGTCCTACAAACTACACCTCGCCAGCTATCACCGTTCATAAGGCTGCAGCAGTGACCGCTGCAACTTATGGCGCTGAGCTCTGGGGCCACTGTAATTCTAAGAAATTAACTGTGGTGGAAAACAAAGTCATACGTTTCTTGTTGCACTCACCAATAAGTACCCCACTTATTCCTCTTAGATTCGATCTAGCGCTCAATCAGATTCATAAAGAAATCGCTTTGAGACATCTCATATACTGGGTGCGTCTTTGGTCTTCTGAGCAGTTGGTTCCTTACCAAATAGCTTTAACAGAGTTAATAGCCCATGATGGCGTGGAATCAATTACTTGGTTTAAATATATTAGAGATATGTGCCATGCTATTAAAATGGAAGAAGTGTGGAGTGCTACTCATCGCTTAACAAAGGAGGTAATATCATGTATAAAGCAATGTTACTGGGAGATGGTTCTGATGCAGATATGGTCCAGTCAGGGACAAGGGACCAGGAGAGCCCAATTTCTAAATCACAAATGCTCACCGAAATTTGAAACCTATATGGACAATGTACAACCGGCTTATATTAAAAGCCTTTTTATCAAATTTAGATTGGGGATCCTGCCATTGAAGTCCTTTACCACGGGGTGGAACAAGGTCGACTGTACTCCTGGTTTCTCTCATTTTGTCCAACGCAGCCTGAGACCATGGCCCATTTTTTCTTCTTCTGTCCAAGATACTCAATTCCCAGGAGAAAGTGGATCATTCCCTTATGTAGACTTTTTGGTACAAGGAACCATAGATAATCTCTCCATATTCTGACAAGTGACACAAGTGACAAGGTAGTGTTTGTAGTAACAAGGTATCTTCAATGTGCCTGGGCAGTACGATCCAGAGAGAGTTTACATCTGATTGGCTTGTAACTTTGCTAAGATGTCTGGTTAGATTATTGATTTATTAAGACAGCACAGACCGATAGGTCATTAATTGTGTGACATTATAGAGAATAGACTGATCTTAATTAATTGCATGTTTTTAAGACTTAATGAATATAGGTTTTTAGTGTTTTGTAAATGTTTTTAGGGTTGGACAGCTATAAACTGTGTGTCATTTTAGACTAGTCATATCCAAGTTTTAATTCTTTTAAATTAATGACTATATGTATTTACAATTGTTTTTCTAAATTGCTTTTATGGCTTTCAGCCTAAATAAAGATATTATTATTATTATTAACTACACCTAGCCCCCGCCCTGAACCCTAAAACTTACCACACCCTGTCCTAAAAACTATCCAACCCTTCCACTTCTGCCCTGAACTCTAAAACCTAGTCTGCCCTGTCTTAAAAATGACACCAACTGCCGTCCCCACCCTGAACCCTGAAAACCTACCCCATCCCCCTACCCTGAATCCTAAAACCTACTCTACCCTGTCCTAAAAACTGTTGCAAACCCCAACCCCCACCATGAACCCTAAAACATACCTGATCCTGTCCTAAAAAGTACCCCAACCCCCTCCCCTGCCCTAAACCTTAAGACCTACCCCACCCTGTTGTAAAAACTCCCCAAACCTCCGCCCCTACCCAAAACTCTAAAATCTACCTGTCCTAAAAACGAATCCAACCTCACCCCACCCTAAACCCTAAAACCAGTTCTGCCCTCTCCTAAAAACTACCCCGACCCTCTGCCCCGAACCTTAAAACCTACCCCCCAATTTTCCTAAAATCTACCCCAACCCCTCCCCACCCTGAACCCTAAAACCTTCCTTGCCCTGTCCTAAAAACTACCCCGGCCTCCAACCTGAACCCTAACACCGATCCCTTTAAAAAAAAATAAACAATCCCAACCCCCCCAAAAAAACTGCCCCTTCCCCTCCAAGCCCACACTGTCCTTAAAAATTGATCCCCCATTGCGCCCCAACCTCACTTACCAGGACGCTGCTTTCCTCTCCCGGCTGTTCCCGCTGTGTGCCTGAACCAAGCATATGCATGATGTCTTAACCACGCATTTGCATGGTTCAGGCACATGCGTGGTTCAGGCAAGCGCGGTAGCACTTGCGTGGTTATGGCCTGCATGGTTACGGACATGTAGTAAAGGCAATTTCCCTGAAGCAGCAGATGAGGTTCCTCCTGGTCCAAAACATCAGCACCTGAAGTCAGCTCTGCACCATTTAAGAGGCCTCCAAAATAACGATGCCTCCAGCTTCACCCCTTGTTATTCTTCCTCCCATTACTAGTGCCCTCCTGAAGATCAAAACCTGAGGTAGAGATTTGCCCCTGACACTCCTGAGCTCTCATGTGGCGTTAAACCCAATTCCCTCAGCATGTGACCATGGCTGTTACCCAGGAGGTTATGTAGTAAGTGATTGCTAGTCACTAGGATATCTCTCCGGACCTTTAAGAGGTGTGGCGGGTGTGACAGCACACCAAGAAGTGCATCCTGATTAGCATGGAGAGCACTGCTGCCTAATTTTCTCCTGAACTGCAGCCATTTCTTCTGGTCCTGTCTCCCAACCCTTTCATGCTAGTTGTTATATCCCTGAGTATGTCTTCCCTCCCTCTCTTCCTAAACCCACCCTATCATGTGAAGATCCCCAAGTGGTATCCAGCCTCTCCACAATCCCTTCCCCCACAAATCTAAGTGCCTGCATCTATGGAGAACATTCAGGATATCTTGGCTCAGAATTGTGTTCTCTGACAGAGGAATGCCTTTCCAACACACCATTTGGGTGAGCGGATTTTACATTTTATTTTGGACTTTGGATTTTTTCTTTGAAATTGAACATTCATTTAGAATTTTCAGACTTTGTTTGGGACTGTATATTTTTGGAACATTTGCCTTTTTATGTGAGCAGTATTCCCATTTGACTTTTTACGTTTACTCATCCCCTCTTATTTCTGATATTTGCTTGGTTGCCTAAACCTCTCCAAGTTGAATCTACCTCAACAGACTTATTATGGTCCATTTTAGTTATTTATTTACTTCCGAAGGGCAGTTTACCTTTTCACTAAGCATATGCATTACATTTTGTTTCAATTTTTTTAAATGGTAATTTAAATAAAAAATATTTTACTTTTTATAACTTAAAAGTAGTTGGGAGCCACCAAGGGCTCAAACTGAAACAAGGGCCTTCTTGGGCTCCACTGGGTAATACAGGAGGGTTGTCAAAGGATATTACACCATTGTTGCTCCCTTGACTAAGTTGACTTCCAAAAAACAGCCCAATAAAGTGATCTGGACAAAGGCCTGTCAGAAAGCCTTGGACTCTAAAACAGGCCATGAGCACAGCTCCTCTGCTAAAGGCCCCTGACTTTTCCCAGGAGTTTATTGCTCAACACAGATGCCTCAGAGCATTGTACAGCGGCAGTCCTATCACAGCTAAATAAGAAGGGCTTAAACCAACCTGTGGCATTCATCTCTTGGAGGCTACTTGCTAGGGAACAGAGGTGGGTTGCTATTGCTGTGGTCTGGGCACTGAAGAAGCTGATACTATACTTGTTTGGGACTTCCTTCTGGGTTTAGACACACCAACGGCCCCTCAGGTGGCTGAAGCAAATGTGGGAGTGAGAATCCAAAATTGGTGAGGTCGTTCATCTCTCCACAGGGAATGGACTTTATGGTGGAGCACTGTCCTGGGTCAAACCACCACAATGCTGATGGCTTATCCAGGTTTTTCCACCTCAGTAAATAAAACTCCCAAGGGGTTGGTTAGTTGATTCCACTTTCAGCTGGAGGGAGACAGGTGTTAGACCTGTCATCCTTAGGGTGGTCTTCCCCTAAACTTTTGGCCTCTCCAATTTCATTTTGCTGGACTTGTTTTTATTGGCCGTAGGACTCGGTGCGCTTTACCACTGCTTACCAGTGCCCAAAGTGCCTGTGCTCATTCATCTAAAACATGGTTAAATTAGCTTATACCCAGTTTGCATATTTAATTAACTTATAAGTCCCATGTAGAGTGGTGTAGCATATAGCAGGGGCTGTTCATGAAATGCCACCCACTTACGTAGCACTTTAAAACATGCCCCAGGCCTCCCATTTCAACCTGAATGCAGTCTTAAATAGCCATGTCGACTTGGCATTTTTAACACCCTTGTCAAGCTTTAAACTCCACTTTCATTGCATATAAGTCACCCCTAAGGTAGGCCCTATGTAGCCCGTAGGGCAAGGTGCTGTATAAGTAAAAGGTTGGACTTGTTCTTTTAGGGTTTACATGTCCTGGTAACGTAAAATTCCTAAATCCAGTTGTCACTACTGTGAGGTCTAGCCTACCCATAGGATAACACTGGGGATTCCTTGTTACATTTAATAGGCTGTAATTTCCAATTGGGAGCAAGCAGCTATATCATGTTTGGTGTCTATGAAATTGTAATGATAAACCTCTTCAATGGTAAAGTCGGATTTGTCATTACAATTTTGAAAATGCCACTTTTAGAAAGTTACTAAAGAATACAGGGCAACCTGATTTTCCCCCATGGAACTGGGTAATATACTACAGAAAAACTAGGGGTTCCTGGAGGAATTATTTATATTAACATCAATACAAATATATAATAATGTACAATCAAATGCCCCTTTAATCAGTCAACAATACAATGTAAATGAATCAATCAATGAGCAGTTAATTTGTTTTATACAAATTAATTACTTGTATGTATGTACAAAAACAACTCAATATTTTTCCTTCCTAGTTGTAGAAATGATCCATTCATTATCCAAATTGAACTTCATAAGTTTTTTAGAACTCTAAGATTGAAATACTTGTTTTCCATCAAACCACTTAGTGAGACATTTGAGACTGGATGCCTACATTGTCCATCAATGTTTTAACCCCTGACTAATCTTATGCCCAAGGAACTTTTAAAATTTGAAAGTGTTGTACTGGCGGAAGTGAAACAGATATTGAAACAAATGAGATATGTGAAGTACAATTTTTCTACAAACCAGAAAGATGCCCTGGGCTCATTATCAAAATGAAAAGACAGTATAGTAAAATCTTCAGATAAAGAGGGGATCATTATTGTACTGGACAAAACTGATATGATGCTGAAATGTTGAGACAGCTACAACATCCTCTACATTATTTGATACTGCCTAAAGATCCTACTCCATCGATTAGGAAGGACATTTTGACATTGAATTCAGGAGGTTTGGATGTCTTATGGTTGAGTCACAAAGAATGTGACTATCTAAATAAAGAGGATTATACTATACCAGCCTTCTATACACTCCCACAAATAAACAACAATGACTCAAAACCCCAGGAAGACCTATTCTGGCAGGTTACCAATCAATTTTACAACCTATAGCTGACTATGTGGATTTCTTCATAAAACCATTTGACACACATACAAGGTCCTATATTAGAGATAACCTTTCAGTGATTACACAAATTGAAGGCTCAGAATTTAATGCCCAGTGTGAAAATGGACATTGAGAGTCTGTACACCAACATCCTACGGCTAGAAGCATTAGAAGTTATTGAAAAGACCTTAGATATAAGCCCAAGACCTCATAATGTATCAACTGATTTAATCAGGGATTGTGCCAAAACAGCCCTGGAACGCAATTATTTTATGTTTAATGGGGAGATTTAGTCACAAATTAAACGAGTTGCCGAAGGGACAATTTTTGCACCAGATATTACAAACCTTTATCTGGCTACATTTAAGGAAAAGATTATCTACAATGACACGAATCTCTTTAGCAATCATGTCAGGATATGGTTAAAATATATAGATGATGTCTTCTTGATTTGACATGGATCTGCCATACAACTTTTGGAATTTCATGAGTGGCTCAATGATCAAAACAATCATCTACCGTTTACAATACAGTATAACAGCCATGCAATCAATTTTCTGGATCTGAAAATTACTGATGATGATGATCATTTTCATATTGGTTTGTATACCAAGACAAAGGCAAGGAATACTCTCTTTAAATATACTAGTCATAACCCCAGGAATTTGAGGGACAACCTTCCATTCCAGCATTTTTTACACATCAAACGCAACTGCACCAGGAAGAAATATAATTTTTTTGTGCCCAAGTTCTTGCTCTTAAAACTGGTATACAGAGGCTACCCATACCACCTGGTTAAGTGGTCATTAAAAAGGGCAAGGTACTATGACTGTGATGCTTTGCTTCAAGTTAAAGAATGACAGGCTCAGCAAGAATAACATGTGTAACAACTTATGGGACTAAGTCAAATAAGATTAAAAAGATTATATTGAGGAACTGGCATTTATTGGGCACAGCTCAAATACACCGGGAAAGACCCCTTTTAGCATTTAATAAAGGTAAAAATCTAAGGCACCTTTGGTTCGAATGTACAATGATCCTGAACCAGCCTTATTACATCAATTATGGAGTCTGGAACCTGTGATTGAACATTACCCTTGTGGTAACTGTACGGCATGTAATACTACAACTGTGGTGAAAACATGTGTGATCAATGAAATGAGTTGGACTCTAAAACACTCCAATTGTGGGTCTAAGAATTAATTTAATGTATTGCATTGAATGACCTTGTTCCATGTTTTATAGCGTAAAAACCACTCAGGAAGTAAGAAAACGAATTATACGCAATCAGTCACGTATTTGTTGTAAAGTACAAAATGCTCATTTGGTTGATCATTATTTGACAAGGACAACTGCACCTAATGCCATGAAATGGTTTTTGCTTGAAGTGGTGAAATGTTCCAAGTGCAGACATGAAGTGGATTGTCTGCTCACAATAAGAGAGAAAAGGTGGATTTGGATGGCGAATACAGTAGTTAAGAAGGGAGTTAATCAACAAGTGGAATGGCAAACACTGGCCACAATATAGAATCCATCCCCTTATGATTTTGTAATTGTATTGCCATTGACCAGTATACCACATGTTTTTAGTTCTCCGATTGACTACAAGTAATGTTGGACATTGGTGTTTCAGACATTCCAGTTTAGTTCATTATTAAGGCCCTCATTACAACCCTGAGGTAAATCCCGCTTTCCGCCGTGCTGAAGACTGCCAACATACCGTTGCAGCGGCGGAATTCCGCTACAGGTATTACGACCCACATCTCAGAATCCGCCACAATACAGATACCCACACAAGTCCGCCACACCCAAGGTCAGTGATAAACTGGCGATACCAAAACCTACACCGTCACGCCAACAAGAATACGCCCACACTCTCAAGACCCACGAATCAATGCGGCGGTCTTACAACCGCAGTAATCCATTGGCGGTACACGCCGCCGCGCTCAAAATACACACACATTTACAAAACACAACCACAATGGACAATTCAAAATACACACACCTGACACACATACACACACCCACACACACACAACACTATAAAACACACACCCATATTACCCACAAACCCTTACAAAGAACAATTTTGGAATAAGTCCAGAGAGAGAGATTAGCAAACACAACACCAGCATCCACAGGCACACAACACCATCACTCATGCAACATCCACGCACCTCAAAAAACACATACCAACACATCCCCCCACACATCACAACAGACAGCACCTCACACATCACCCACACCACATCATGGCACCTCAAAGACACCCCAGATTTTCAGAGGAGGACCTCAGGGTCATGGTGGAGGAAATCATCCGGGTAAAGCCACAGCTTTTCGGATCACAGGTGCAGCACAACTCCATTGCTAGGAAGATGGAGCTATGGCGGAGAATCGTCGACAGGGTCAACATAGTGGGACAGCATCCAAGAACACAGGATGACATCAGGAAGAGGTGGAACGACCTACGGGGGAAGGGGCGTTCTGTGGTTTCAAGACACCAGATTGCTGTACAGAGGACTGGCGGTGGACCCCCACCTCCTCCCCCACAACTAATAACATGGGAGGAGCAAGTCTTGGCAATACTGCCTCCTGAGGGCCTCGCAGGAGTAGCAGGAGGACTGGACTCTGCTAAGTCATATCTTTACTACAATATCCCCCATCTGCATTCCATCAGATACCCCCACGCTTACCCTCACTCCATTCACTCCATCATCTCACAAATGTCCCACTAGCACAACCCACACATCCCAATACCAAGGCCCTGCATGCAACACCTATGCATGGACCACCATCACCAAAGCATGTCCAGTACAGATACCCACACAGACCCCAAACCAACTATCACAAAAGGGGAAACACAATTATGCAAGCACAGGAGTAGAGGGTACCTCACCCAGTGCACAAGATGGCACACACAGATACTAAAACTATGCATTTACACTACAACAGGACCCACACCCAACGTCACCGGACAGGAGGTGCCAGACATATCCAGTCCCCCCACAGAAGAGGCCCACAGTGATGACAGCAGCTCTGCACGCCTGGATCAGGATGACCAGCCCGGTCCATCAGGGACCTCTGGACAGTCGGTTCCCCTGCCACTGTCATAAGCCACCACAGAACCTCCCCCTCAGGAAACACCACCACAGCATCCACCCAGCTGGCCCATCCCTCTGTCCCCAGGACATGTCAATCAGCAGTGTGTCCACCACTACAGGGAATCCAGGCAAACCCACCAACCCAAGAAAATCAGGGAGCTGGGGTCAGTGGCAGTGGGCACACGGTTCAGGGGACAGAGGCACAGGATAACAAGGAAGCTGGGAGGACTGCTGTGTGACAGGGGGAGGACAGGCCCAGGGATCCCACTCTCCATGAGGCACTCTCCAACATCAAGGGAGCATACCACCATTCCCAGGAGACCATGAGCACGGTACTGGCCAAGTTTCAGGAGACTCAGCGGCTGTAGGAGGAACACTACCTTGGGATCAGGGAGGACTTGAAGTCCATCAACAACACCCTGGTCACCATTGCAGGGGTGCTGGCAGACCTTGTAAACACCATGAGGGACACAATGGGACACAAGCAGGCCCCTGACACTAGCCTGGACGATGGACAGCCCTCCACCTCCGCTGGCGCTAGTGGACAAGAGGCACTGCCACAGGACCAACAGGCCACCAGCACCCCTCCCCCTGCAGAAGGAGAACCACCCCGCAAACGGTCCCTGAGATCCAGGAACAAGACAGAGAACATTGCCAAGACCCCACCAGGAAATAAGACCCTCCTGAATGTCACCCTTCTGTCCCACTTTGTCACCCTGTCCACCTTAAACTGCCATTGCTCCCCTTCGTATGCCCCATTGGACAATGCACCTGTGAGACCAAGAGATTGGACTCTGCCATGGACAATCCTCCACCATCAACCCAGCACATTGCACACGCCCCTCCACTTATTAGCACAGAAATAAACACCCTTGAATCATAAAACAATTTGAAGTCAGTCTGTGCTTTCACAAATGTGTAATTGCAACATCTCTGAAATATAGCAATATCAATGTACTTGTTCACATACCAATGTCACACAGCTATAGGCCAGCAGTAAACATAGCAGAGGGCACAAAGTGGGACCCAGATATGTGAAATGGAAAGACAAAGTGACAAGTCAGGGTCCTTACACAGAGGTAAAAAGGCAGATTTATGCTAGGTCCTACAATAGTATGAGATGTGGGAAGCAGTTCCATCCTCTTACCTGTGTCTCACTGTAAGTATTGCATGATGATGTTGTTTCTGTTGTCAATATCTTCTTCTTCTGCCTCCTCTTCCTCACTGTCCACAGGCTCCACAGCTGCCACAAGACCAACATCAGCCCCATCCTCCTGCAGAAAAGGCACCTGGCGTCGCAAAGCCAGGTTGTGCACCTGATAACGCGTCCCTTTATGACTAATTTATTCACTTGGGACTCGTTTTAGGCCAATGAATCTTTTGACCTTGATTGAAGACACCTTAGGACGAGATATCTTATTCAGCATGTCAATCAATATGTCAATAACGTCATCAATATTTACCATAATAAGACAATTCAGATTAGTCAAAGACATTTAATAAGACTCAGAAACCACCATGACCTTTCAGTCATGAATAACCACACCAGTTTGGTACGAGTTTGTGATATTTATTCCCTATTGATTACAATTCTACTAGTAAGTTTATTAATCTCAAAACCAAGAAACACATTAGCATAGTCACTATATGGCAACTCTGATAAGATTTCATCAAAGCAAGAATCACGAATATTAGAACATAACACAGCGTCAACATAGGTTATCCTTAGCAGAGTATCATTATTGCATTGTTCAACAAAGCATAGATTCAGTCATTTGTCTATTTGCGTCAGTTCACTGAGCCCCTCGCCTAACCTCGAATTAGCATTGGCATGTTGGGCTTCATTCAAAATAATTTAGCAACACCAATTCAGAAAATATCTAGCTATGGTCTCTGTCAAAAGAAGCAGTTGGTACCTAGAAAGGAAAAGCAAACAGACAATCACAAGTTCTTTGTCATATAGGTACCCTCCATATTGAGTCAGCAAACAGATTCAGTCTTCGTCCTCAGGACATCAGTTGATTCGCCATCAGCCGGGAATTCAGCAAATCGGGAAAAGGGGTTCTTCCCTCATAAGGAGGTAAAGTGTAAACGGGCAATCTAAGGCAAGGATGGTTTTAAGAACCAAACAGCAAAGTCTCTATTCAGAGTGACAAAGTGTCTGGGTCATAGCAAATCCGCAACAGCATCTCCCTAACTAACTCATTTCCTTGTGCCATAGGTTTTTATCCCTATTCTGTTGTACAGTCCCCTAATTCTTCATTGGTTGAGGGGTTGCACCCCATTATCTCCATCCAATAGGTTACCAATTAGCTCATCGAAATTGTCACCCCATAACAGTTCTCATGCATTTTATTGGTTCTTGTGATTGACGTCTTCAGTGGGTAGAATGTCCAGTATGATTTCATACTCTTGTGGTCCTTTGCTCATCTTCAGTCAGTGGCTCCATTGTCTGTACCGGTTCAGGCGACCTTGTACCTGCAAGTAGTCTACACTGTTGCATTCAGCAAGAATGTTTCACTAAGCAAGTCAAATTCCATGAGAACGGATCTACTACAGTTGCATTCATCTTCTAGTTTTGGAAAAAAACAAGAGTTAATGTCCTTCAGTAAGTCAGCACACTGCACGTCAGAAAAACACATTTAATATGAAACCAGGCAGCTAGGCCGCGACTCATGCTAACTAAGGCCTAATGATTTATTAGCAGAACTTTAACATATAACCTTTAATTATTAGTGTAAAACTATACTTTAACATAACATTTCAACATTATTAGTAATTTTCATTAGTCTTCGTATATATTGGTGGCCACTCCCCGTGGGCACATTTCAAACATGCGTTTAGCAAAAACATATTAATACATTTTCTATGCGGCATTATTATACATTAGTTCATAAACATTTTATGTTAATATTGGTTATAGAAGCTATGCTCTCTCACAACATACAGCATGCCACGATGATCTGGCACACCTTCTTCAGTGAGTAGTATAGGGAGCCACCTGTTATATGGAGGAACCGGAATCTGGCCTTCAGGAGGTCGAAAGTCCGCTCAATAATACGCCTAGTTCTCCCATGTGCCTCATTGTAGTGTTCCTCTGCCCTTGTCCTGGCATTCCTCGCTAGGGTCAGTAGCCATGAGAGGTTGGGGTAACCAGAGTCACCTTCAAATGTCGAGGGATATTTGTTAGACATACACCAACCCTTAGGGATTATCCCATACCCAGACACCTATTCATACTGTGTGGGGACCTTGGGCACACCTATTAGCCACACACGGTGCCTTTGGAGTTGCCCCATCAAATAAGGGATGCTGCTATTCCTCAAAATGTAAGCGTCATGCACAGAGCCAGGATACTTGGCATTCACATGAGAGATGTACTGGTCTGCCAAACACACATTCATTGAATGGTAGCTTTTACGATTTCTGTACACCTGTTCATTCCGGCGAGGGGGGGGGGACAAATGCCACATGTGTACCATCAATGGCACCAATGATGTTGGGGATATGTCCCAGGGCATAGAAGTCAGCTTTCACTGTGGGCAAATCCTCCACCTGGGGGAAAATGATGTAGCTGCGCATGTGTTCATCAACAGCTCGTTTGCTTCTGCCACCTTCCCCGAGAGCTGGAAACACGCAGAAGTCAACCCCCACTCCTGAAGAAACCTACGGCGGACCCCAGCGACCTGAAGAACTTCCGCCCCATCTCGCTCCTCCCCTTCCCTGCCAAAGTCATCGAGAAAACCGTCAACAAGCAACTGACCAATTTCCTTGAAGACAACAACCTACTCGACCCCTCCCAGTCCGGATTCCGAGCCAACCACAGCACAGAAACCGCCCTCATCTCAGTCACAGACGACATCAGAACTCTGATGGACAACGGAGAAACAGTCGCCCTCATCCTCCTCGACCTCTCGGCTGCCTTCGACACCGTCTGCCACCGAACCCTAATATCCCACCTCCGCTCCACCGGTATCCAAGGACAGGCCTTGGACTGGATCACTTGTTTCCTCTCTAACCGCTCCCAAAGAGTCTACCTCCCTCCGTTCTGCTCCGACCCCACCGAGATCATCTGCGGCGTCCCACAAGGCTCCTCGCTCAGCCCGACTCTCTTCAATGTCTACATGAGCCCCCTCGCCGACATCATACGCAAACACAACATCAACATCACCTCCTAAGCCGACGACACTCAGCTGATACTTTCCCTCACCAAGGACCCCACCAGCGCCAAGACCAACCTGCAAGATGGAATGAAAGACGTCGCAGAATGGATGAAACTCAGCCATCTGAAACTGAACTCAGACAAATGGAAGTCCTCATCCTCGGAAACACCCCGTTCGCCTGGGACGACTCTTGGTGGCCCACGGCCGGTGGCACTGCACCAACACCCTCAGACCACGCACGCAAACTCGGATTCATCCTGGACCCAGTTCTCACCATGACCAAACAAGTCAACGCCGTATCATCCTCTTGCTTCCTCACTCTCCGCATGCTCCGAAAGATCTTCCGCTGGATCCCCGCCGACACCAGAAAAACTGTGACCCATGCCCTCGTCACAAGCCGCCTGGACTACGGAAACACCCTATACGCAGGAACCACCACTAAACTCCAGAAACGTCTTCAGCGAATACAAAACGCCTCCGCCCGCCTCGTCCTCGACATACCCCGCAACAGCCACATCTCCGCCCACCTGAGACACCTGCACTGGCTTCCCGTCAACAAAAGGATCACCTTCCGGCTCCTCACCCACGCACACAAAGCCCTCCACAACAAGGGACCCGAATACCTCAACCGTCGCCTCAGTTTCTACACGCCCACCCGTCAATTTCGCTCCGCCAACCTCGCACTCGCCGCCGTCCCTCGCATCCGCCGCACCACAGCAGGTGGGAAATCCTTCTCCTACCTGGCGGCCAAGACATGGAACTCCCTCCCCGCCAACCTCAGGACCACCCAGGACCACCCTGCATTCCGGAGGCAGCTCAAAACCTGGCTCTTCGAGCAGCAGTAACCCCCCTCCCCTAGCGCCTTGAGACCCTCACAGGTGAGTAGCGCGCTTTATAAATGTTTTTGATTTGATTTGATTTGATGTGTTTCAGCAGGGCAGATAACACCCTGGACAACATGTTAGAGAACATTGGCTGTGACATCCCTGATGCCATGGCCACTGTTGTTTGAAAGGAACCACTGGCCAGGAAATGGAGCACAGACAGGACCTGCACTAGAGGGGGTACAGCTGTGGGATGGTGGATAGCTGACATCAGGTCTGGCCCCAACCGGGCACACAGTTCTTGGATTGTGGCAGGATCAAGTCTGTAGGTGATAATGATGTGTCTGTCTTCCATTGTCGACAGGTCCACCAGGGGTCTGTACACCGGAGGATGACACCATCTCATCATCTGCCCCAGCGGATGTGCCCTATGGAGGAGAATGGTGACAGGGTCATGTACCACATAGGTTGCACAAGGATTTTTGCACTAATGTGATTTAATCAGTGAGTGGCGTTGTCTGTCCGTATTCCTGCCCAAATGTGCTGTGATGCAGTTAGGTGCCCTGCCATGTGCCACCCTGAAATGGCGGCTGCCTGACCTGTTAAGAGGGACAAGGGGAAATGAGGTAAGTGTGCTGGCGTTGTGCAGCGTTGCGGTAGGTGCTCGAAGACCGCCGCACAATTCA
This sequence comes from Pleurodeles waltl, assembly GCF_031143425.1. Lineage (NCBI taxonomy): Eukaryota > Metazoa > Chordata > Amphibia > Caudata > Salamandridae > Pleurodeles > Pleurodeles waltl. The sequence continues at coordinate 480,915,615 of NC_090437.1, read as the reverse complement.
GCATTGGTTATCATTGTGCCCTATGGGTTCCCGGAGCCATTGACGATGTACGCCGGCAGTGACGGTACGCACCGCCGTGGACGTGACCGCCATTTTCTATCTATTCACTCACTTGATACCTGACCTCTAACAGGAGAGAACCTACACTGCAAGTGCTGCTGTGACCTCAGTCTGGAAGCGACAATGGCTCGAGTGTCTGGGGAAAGGGTCCCTGTCTTCACTTCAGAGGAGTTGGAGAGACTAGTGGATAGGGTCCTCCCCCAGTACACACTACTCTACGGTCCTCCAGACAAACAGGTGAATAAACTGTGAGCATGATGCATGGGACATGAATGTATGGAGTGGTGTGGATGGAAGATACATGTTGGGGGGGCTGAGGCCTGCATGTGAGGATGGTGAGTGTATGTGTGTCAGGGCATGGGTGGGAACTGGTGGCAAATGAGTATGAAGAACCAGACGGGTAGTAAGTTCCTTATTTACTTTACCTTTCCTCTGGGTCAGCACCCAGCAGAAGAAGGGTATTTGGCGTGCCATTGCCAAGAAAGTGCGGACCCTTGGGGTCTATCATAGACGGAGCAACCACTGCCGCAAGAGATGGGAGGACCTGCGCCGCTGGAGCATGAAGACGGTGGATGCCCAGCTGGGGATGGCCTCCCAACGTGGAAGGGGTGCCCGTCGCATCATGACCCCCCTGATGTTTTGGATCCTGGTGGTGGCATATCCGGAGTTGGATGGGCGCTTAAGGGCATCACAGCAGCCACAAGGGGGTGAGTTCAGTCTCAGTCAGCTCACTCTGCATGCTGTACAAGGTGTCTGGGTGGGGGATGTGGGCTGTGGGTTCACCTAAGCCAGGGCGAACTTGCTAGGGTAGGTCCCTTGTTAGGCAGGCTCTGTGGCACTCCAACCCCAATAGTGGTAGTGGCCATCTCCAATCAGTCAGGCTCCTGTGGGTTCCAGGTGTGCAGCAAATGGAGTTAGACATAGGCCCCCATGGGCAGGTGATTTTCCAATTAACTGTTAGTGCATGGCAGAGTGCATAGGGCTGCTCCCTGTGTGTTGTGTCCGCCAACGGTAGTGGTGTTGCTGGCACTGACCATGTGTCTCTTCTGTCTTTCCCCCCCTTTTTGTTTTGTCACCCTGTCCCAGGAGGGTAGGCATCTCCTACGCCCCAGGCACCTCAGGCCCTGCCCCAGTCAGCCCTGCTGCCCTCAGTGAGGAGGCTATTGACCTCCTGAGATCCCTCACTGTTGGGCAGTCAGCCATTTTGAATGCCATCCAGGGTGTCAAGAGGCATTTGCAGCAAATAACTGCATACTTGGAGGGCATTCATTCTGGCGTGGCGGCCCAACAGAGAGCATTTCAGGCTCTGGCCTCAGCACTGATGGCAGGCATTGTCCCTGAGTCCAGCCTCCCCCCTCCAACTTCCACTACCCAAACCCAATCCCCTCTACCTCAGCCTATCCCAAGCACACCATCAGACCAGCATGCACACACATCAACACACAAAAGTGGCTCAGGCAAACATAAGCGCCACACATCCCACAGGCAGTCACACAAGCACCATACCCATGCAGACACACCAACATTCACTGCCTCCACTGTGTCCCCCTCCTCCACGTCCTCCACCTCCCTCTCAATCTCATCTCCACTCACACCTACATGCACTACATCCTCAGCCACTACCTCCATCATCAGCACGCCCATCACCACACACTGGTCACGTGCAATCACCACCCCCACTACCATTCATACGTCCCCTGTGTCCTCTCCCAGTGTGTCTGTGAGCCCTCCACCCAAAGTACACAAACGCCAGCACACACCCACTCAACAGCCATCCACCTCACAACAGCCTCCAACCCATGCACCTTCACCCAAACTCAGAAGACGTACACCTCCTACAACCACTACCTCTTCCTCCACTCCCAAACCCCCTCCATCTTCCCGTCCCAGTGTGTCTAAAAAACGTTTCCTGGCTACCATTGACCTCTTCCCTACACCTCACCCCCCTGTTCATCTCCAAGGGCCAGGTTGCCTAGAGCCCTGACCAGAACCTCAGCCACCAAAACCTCGTCCAGTGTGGTCGATGCAAGTCCAGGAGCATCGAAGGGGGCACCCATCAGGGCTGCCAGTGTGCCACCTACTGAAGCCAAGGACCACTCTATTCTGCCACCTGCCAGGTAAAGAAGGAGCCAGCATGCAGCAGAGAAAAGCTGTACCACCCACCCAGCAAGGCCTCATCCAGCACCAAAGAGGACAGTGCCAAGGTCCCATCAGCGACTTCCAAGGTGGGGAAGGGACACAAGAGCAAAGGGAAGTCACCTGAGGGCACGGAGCCTCCGGGTGAGGGACTGGTGTCCCCCCTTTCACAAGACAGGCCAGCAACCTGTACCGCGGTGAGCACCGCCGCAACGACTGCCACCTGCACCGCCATCTGCACTGCCACCTGCATCGCAGCTGCCTCAACTATGGTCACAGGCATCATCCTCAGTGGGCAGCCTTCCGAGGCTGCAGGAGACGGGCTGGTGTCTCCCTCCACAGCTACAGACACCTGCACCACGGCACCACCGGCAGCATGTCTGCCGCAGACACTGCCCAGCCACCACCACCTGCCCTGCGATGTGCCCAGGCAGTGCCACTACAGCGGACATTAGCACCATCCCCATTGGTCAGCTGTCCGAGGCTGAAGGAGACGTCCTGGATCCTGCACACACTACATGAGGCACCACCAGTTTTCAGCCTAAGTCATTGCAAGGAGGAGTGTGGCTCTGCGTCCATGGAGTATCATGGTACCTGTTACCGGAAAATCTCGTGGCTCAGACACCCAAGTGAGGGAATGGGAACTGCCACACCCCTAGTGCAGCATCACTGGGCACCGAGCCCCCTCCAGAACCAGTGGAGAACAGCATTCACTACCCCAGTCATTGGCAGGACGAAGCACTCTGGGCACCAAGCCTCCTCCAGAACCAGTGGAGAACAGCATCCACTACCCCAGTCCTTGGCAGGATGAAGCACACTGGGAACCAAGCTCTCTCCAGAACCAGTGGAGAACAGCATCCACTACTCCACTCCTTGGCAGGACGAAGCACTCTGGGCACCAATCCCCCTCCAGAACCAGTGGAGAACAGCATTCACTTGAGAGACTGTGGCCTTGCACTCCCCAGGACCATGCATTGGGCAGTGAACCCACTTGATAGACTTGAGAGACTGTGGCTTTGCACTCCCCAGGACCAAGCAGTGGCCAGTGAACCCACTTGAGAGACTTGAGAGACTGTGGCTTTGCATTCCCCAGAACCAAGCAGTGGGCAGTGAACCCACTTGATAGACTTGAGAGACTGTGGCTTTGCACTCCCCAGGACCAAGCAGTGTGCATGGAGCCCCCTCGAGGAGCAGTGGCGTCGTCCCCTCATCCAGCTGAGGTGCCCTCCTCCCTTTTCCCCTGAGGTGCCTGTTTTTTTCGACCTGATGCCCCTGCAGTGTTTTCTCCGTTTTGAGGCAGGTGTCATGTGTGGGCTTCGACCCATGCTTTTTGGGACCACTGGTCCACGGACATTTAATGGGACAGTGTACGGACTTGTGTACTTGCTGTAAATATTTGTATATACTGATAATTTAAAGTTATCTTGGCCTATCTGATTGTTCGATTATTACACTTGTTAAACTCATTTCATTTGGTCCTTGCTTTCTTCCAGGGGGTGACGGGTGTATCTGTGATGTTATTGGATGTGTGTGTATGTGTGTTGTTGTGGGTGGGGGTGAGGGGTGCGGGTGTTGCGTGCGTGTGTCACTCTCTTTTCCCTCCTCCCCTCCCCTGTGTGCTAGGTGCAGTACTCACCGTCGTCGACGCCGCCGTCTTTGATGTTCCTGGTAGATGAGGAGGTAAACCAGCATGGGCAGGACCTTTAACTCGGGCTCCATGACGTCCTGGTTCCTCGTTTGGTGTCGAGAGGGGAGTGGTTTCCCTTCTGTGTTCTGTTTCTGCCGTGCTTTTGATGGCATTGGTACCGCCCCGGAAAAGCTGGGGTATTGGTGTTTTGTAATAGTGTGGGTGGTACATTGACTTCCGCCTGTCTGTTGGCAGTGACCGCTGCGGTGTTTGTTGCTACAGCCGTGGCAGTCGGAGTGTTAAAGTGGCTGTCTGTGTTGGCGGTTTCCGCCATGGTCGTGATTCCATTGTTTTAACCACCGGCCTGTTGGCAGTATTTCTGCTGCTTTATCACCGACCGCCAGGGTTGTAATGAAGGCCTATATATTTGTATTGCTGTAACTATAAATATTTCCTCCAGGAACCCTTTGTTTTTTTATACTTTCAGAAAGTTGTCATTTTCCTGCCCTTAGCCCTTTTGCTCCTGTAGCCTGTCTTGGGTCACATGACTGGATGTAATTACCAGTTAGCTTTTGTGGATTCCCCCCAGACAGTCACAGAATAAGGGGTTTGGTGTCCCTCAATGGGCCATCTTCTGGCAGTTTGTGGATGAAGCTGAGCACAGCCCCACTTGCAAAAGAATAGGGTGTGCTCTGCCTCCATACAAAGGACCTAACAACCCCACATTGCCGCTACATCCAGCTTGGAATCAGGGCACGAGAGTCAAGAAATTCAATGCACCTCATTGTTGCTGTCTAGAAGCGTCCCCCATCTTTCAGAACCATTTCACCAGGGTATAAACGTAGGACTCTTCACTGCACATCTAGACCTGTAGATACTCTGCCAGGATCAAGGACTGCTGTGCTGCTGGGAGGAATTCCACTCTGCTCCACTGCTATCCTGAAGCACTGCTGCCCTGTTAGATTGCTGAGCTGTTGCCCTGCTGTTCTGCTGCCTTCTTCCTGGGTACAAGGACTTGATTTTCATTTGTCCCAGGACCTCCAGAGTGACTCAAAAGGGCTTGTTGCTGGACTCCTATTCAGAGCCACAGGGGCACAGAAGGCTTTCTCCATCTTGAACCCACACCTGAATCCAGCCTGAGTGTGTGCTGAACCTCCAAGTGGTGCCCCCAACCCCAGTCCTGGACCCCTGGAAGTGGAGCTAAATGTGTCCAGATGGCCAAAATCCAAAACTGAGGACTTAGACAAATTTTGGCTCAAAAGTGCTCTTAGGACCAGGCGGAGACCGGTACCAACATGCTTGCTTAGCCTATCTCCTATTTGGCAGCTTCTCCCTCTACATTCTTCTCCATAGCAGCAAATCCTTTTCAGTGGTCCTTTGCCGAAGGGGTATGTAGCCTCGTGGAACTGTCTTTGGCTACAGCCCTCTGCCTTGTCCCGCTGGAGATTTTTGACTTTCATTTCAGAGATTAAGTCCAAAAATAGAAATCTTCACTGCACCTTTGACCCAAGGCTATTTGGTTGATGCTCCCTCCACAGACATCTCCTACAACCTTTTTACCACTGAACTTTACCTTCTCAGAATTTTTTTATCAGAAATTCTTCTATCTCCCAAGATAAGTGCTGACCAGCACAATCCTCTTCTTGTATCCAAACTGCACTCCATGGTGGTTGGCCATGTTTTTCGACTTTGACCCAGGCTTGTGCGACTAGATGTCCATGGTTGACACTTCAATTTAATAGGCGTTAGTTTTTAATAAAACGATTTTTAAATACATAGCTCCGGTTCTACTGAATGGATTTTTGTCATTTTGGTGTTAAATAATTTATTAAAATGGATTTTATGTTTCTAAATTGGTTTGGGATTTTTCCTGTGTTGTGCTTGTTTTCACTTTATTACTGTTGAGTGCTGCATATATACTTCACACACTGCCTCTAAGTTAAACCTGACTGCGTTTTGTGCCAAACGGCCTAGAGTTTAGCATGGGTTACTTTGGTGGCTTTTTGTAGTTTGCCCTACAAGGGACTGTGTCTGTTGCTTGACCATGGCTCACACACCAGTCAACCAATAGGCCAATTTCACACAGGCCCTCAACCTTCTGGACCTCTATGCAGCATTTTGACATGGTCTCCCATTCCAGCCTCATCTAACACGTATATGACATTGGAATACAAGGACGTGCACTCTAATGGATCTGCTTCTTTCTGACTGGGCAAGACTCAGTTAGCCGGCCTTGCACTATACACCTCTGATGCCAGTGACACCATCTGCGGAGTTCTGACTCTCTTCAACACATGCATGATCCTTCTAGCCAGCATTATCTACTCTCACATCAATGTCCTCTTCTATTCTGATGACACACAACGTATACTCTCCCTGACTGGTGAGGTGCCCAGTACTCAGATCGAGCTCAATACCTGTATGACTGAAGTCTTCTATTGAATGAAGTCCAGGCGGCTAAAGCTGAACACTAAGAAGAATGAAATCATGATCTTCTGGAACTCCACCTGATTGCCAACAGAGCTAGGACCGACACCTACCCCTGCAACCCACAGCCAGAACCTGGGGATCGCCATTGACCACAAACTCAACATGACCGCCAAAGTCAACCCTGTTACCTTCTCATGCTTCCATAGTCTAAAGGTGTAGAGGAAGATTTTCAAACAGCTCTCAATCAGCTTCCCACAAAACTCGCCACATGCCCTGGTCACAAGCAATCTGGACTACGGGAACAAACCTCTTTGCTAGGATCATCAAAAAACTCATCAAAAGGCTGCTGAGCATTAAAAATTTGGTGGCCAGAAAGATGATGAATCTCTCACGTCGCACACATCCCACCACACCTAAAGGAGCTCTACTGGCTCTCCTTACACAAACAAGCACAATTCAAACTCCTCGCTGACTCTTTCAAGACACTACCTAACACTAGTACCGCATACCTCAACAAACGTATCAGCTTTCACAAACCTTCCAGGCACCTCTGGTCATCTTGACTCCTACTTGCACACATCCAACACATACGTAAAACAAGCTCTGGCAACCTGCTACTACACATAAGAACCTCATCTTCACTTCTTGAAATTCAGCAAGAAGCTAAAGACCTGGCTTTTTGAGTACTCTCTAGGCCGTAGGTTTGCCTAAGCTCACATCTGCTCAGTGCTAGGCTACCCTTCTTGGTGATAGTGATCTCTACAAGAGACTTGAGAGAACTCAAGTCTTCAGGTTCTCATGAGGGTGCCAGGGTGATAGAAAGTGAAAGAGAACCACACAAGATTGGTAGTTTGCCTTTTGGAGTTCAACTGTCTCCCTCTTCTCTCACTCTCTCTTTCTTCTCTCTCTCTCTCAATCTCTCTCTCTTTCTCTCTCTCTCTCTCTCTCTCTCAGATGTAGAACAGAGATGATAATGCACATGCAAAACGTCAGCAAGCCTGGATCTAACAGTAAGCACACACAGTGTGACTATGAAAATAATTATGCGCCTATAACAATAATGCACAGGCTCTGCTGGTCAGGAACCCTGGAAATGTCCATAGACCTTTCCCAAGTTTGGACACAGCAAAATAGCATGTCAGAGAGAGCAACGTCTGATTACTTTCAGGCCTAGATGGCCTAAAAGTGAAAAAGGGGCCTTCTTAATGCCTGCTGCAGGTAAGTAGAAAGACACACAAAGGAAGGACAGGAAAAACAAAGGTCCAAGTAATACAAATATGGCAAGCTAACTTAGCATAAAGGAACCATGCAACCAAGTACTTGTGAGGAAGATTGTTCTTGATGAAGCAGAAAAAGAAAGGCTAACAAACGTTTATATATCATGTAACAAAAATCGTATAAGGCAATGTGATTTTAGCAAAGAAAAATAATGTATGTGGGAAAATGTGCCCACGAAGTAGTTCGCCATTATTATAAACGAGCTTAATTAATCATGAAGAATCGACAATGTAGTAATCCGTCATAATTGCAAATGCATTCTATGATTTTCTTGTTGAAACTGTTATATGCTTAGCTTAAATTTAGCAGAGGCTTTGCCCTGGGTGCCTGGTCTCAAATTTAACTGCGTGGTTTTCACTTGTATTAACAAAGATGCTTTTTAACTTTAAAAGCTGTATTTTTCCAGTAGAATGACTAATACACTTATCTCAAGGTTTCGTGCAAGGCAAGTTAAATCCCCTTTGAAGCAAGGTCAGTTTCTGCAGGTGCAGACAATAAAGACACTGATGTAGAAATTAATTGGCAACTTTGTTGCTACTTGTGTTCCAAAACTCCAAGGACACCTTATGCGTAGGTGAACATTAAGAGAAGGACACTATTCATTGGTTAAAGAGAAACCACCCCATGGACCCTCCAATGGAAGACCCTGAAGAATTTGGAACGTTTCTTATTTAATCCCACCGGACAAAGAGAAGTCAGCCATTTTCCTTGATGCCATTTTGAAGCAAGATTCAAGGAGTCATTTTGATGACCCTTTGATGCTTTTTCTCTATCCCAGAGAGAGAGAGAGAGACTTTAAAGAATTCTCACTCTAGAGACTTTAACTTTAACTTTACCCCGTCTTGCCCATACAATAACTTTTGCCCCATTCCCCTTGCTGCTGCAAGGAAAACTTGACTTTAACTTTGCCCCTTGAATTCTGCCCCATGCTGATCGAACCGGTACCTGAAGGTCGAAGACTTACCTTGAATGCTGATTGTAATTGGTAATTATAAAATTATGAAATGTATTATGCATTGTGTTTTCCATCTTAGATACCAACTGCTTATTTTGACAGAGCCCAAGCTAGAAGTTTTCCTAAATTTGTGTTGACTAAATTTGTTTTGCATGAAGCCCCACATGCCAATGCTAATAATAAGTTAGTTGAGGTATTCATTTGATGCACCGTGCTACATTGAAATCTTGTTATGCTGACCGATGTATGCAATTAGTCAAATTCAGTTACTCTTATTAGTGATTTGCATTGCTATAACTGAGTGTATTATAATCAAAAATTTGCGCAGATTGCGTTTCTTCCGTCGCTATGGACAGCTAGTAATGTTCGTACACGTATATCATTTGATTTTAAGACTTACTTATATTGTGTTAGCTTTGTTAATATAGGTAAATAAACTCATTAACTTTTAATAAACAGGTGTGGTTATTCATGACTGAAAGGTCATGGTGTGTCAAATTACTGATTACTATTGATTCTGAAATTGTTGATTGATTACTAATCGAGTATGGGTTATTGATTATAAATGATTATTGATCATTGTTTTGAGGGATCCGACTATTTCTGGATGAGGAGAACCCAACTCGGTCAAAAGGTTCACCGACCTCCGGCGAGTCCAAGTATAAGTAATTTATAAGGACTGGACGCGCTATCATTCTCATGATACTGCTGCTTACATCTTCCTTAATGAGGTCCTTCACTGAAAATCAGCCAAGAGCCTCCAACCACTGTTTTGGGAGAGAAGAAATTATCAGATGACTGGAACTATGGCATCATTGTCAAGATTCCAAAGAAAGGAGCAATAACCAACTGTAACAACTAGTGTGGAATCATCCTTCTGTCAATCTGGGGTAAAATCCTGGTGAAAATCATTACCGAGCTAATCTCTGATGCCAAGCAGTTAAGAAAAGAACAGAATGAGTTACGCTAGGGCAGAGGATGTGTTTATTAGAACTTTATTCTACAAAACATCAAAGAACAGTGCACTGAGAGGCAGAGAGAATTACACATCAACTTCATTGATTTTGAGAAAGCGTTTGACATTTTCCACTGGGACAGCTTCTGGCATGTACTAAGAACCTATGTTAAATCACAGCAGATAGTTCTTCTCATCATGGTAATTTTACCTGCATGGTGGCAGATAGTGAGTAGAGCTTCAAAGTCAAGATCAGTGTAAAACAGGCATGCATGATGTAAGCACTGCTCTTCAAACTAGACATCAGCTAAGTGATGTGACGCGCAACAGAAGACCAAGCTCTACAGTTGATGAACTTCACTTTGTGGATGACCTAGCCTTGCTCGCTCAAACACACTAGCATATGCAGGAAAATATGTATTGTCTCAACATCTGTGCACAGCAATTGGGACTGAAAATCAAAATGAAATCAGAAGCCTTGCCACTCAACAGCCCATCATTCACCAATCTAGGTGGATGCAGAAGACCTAGACATGACTGAAGAGTTCACCTGCCTAGGCAGGGCTATCAGACATGATAGAGGGGCAGGCAGTGAGATCAAGAGCAGACTGAACAAGACCAGTAATGCCTTCAGTGCCCAATGTGTGGAGGTCATTGGAGTACAACACCAACACCAAGCTGAGGTTTTAGTAGAGCTGCATTCTGTCCACACTGTTGTATGGACCAGAAAGCTGACAGACGACAAAAAGCAACATCATCAAGCTGTCTGCCTTCCACAACAGTAACATGAGAAAGCTCTTGCACATTTTCTGGTCCTCAACCCTTAGCCAAGGAGGTACTGCTCACCAAATGCAAGAAAGAGAGCATGGACATAATCAGTATGAGAAAAAGATGGCGAAAGATAGGACACAGCATCAGAAGAGAACAAGACTCTAACTTAAGAACAGCTGTGCCCTGTTCACCAGGAGGCAAGTGGAAGAGAGGCAGGCCAAAGAGCCTCTGGAGGAAAACTGTGGAAACAGAAATGCAGACCCTGAACTACAGCTGGGGCACCCTACAGATACTTGCCCAAGACAGGCAGAAGTGGAGGGCCTTCCTTCCTGCCATAGATACCAATCAACACAACAGGCAGTAAGTAAAGTAAATTACCAGCAATCCTTCCATTGTTCTAATTGGTCTATCTTCTCTGACTGACCTGAAAGACCTGTATCTTCTATCTCAGCCTCAGCCACCACTGTCCAGTCTTTCGCTGCTTCCAGGTCTCTGAATTCAATTCTTTCTTGTGTATCTACTCTGTTTCTTAGTTGTTGGCTGGTCTCAAATTTCCTGACCCCTGTGAGCAATGACAAGAAGGGACAGAAAGCATTCTTTGATGAAAGTGATTACTGGAAGACCAGTATTTTAGAAAAAGGAAAAGGACAGTGCATTCAAGACTTTAGCTATGGGAGATGGAGCATAGAAAAGACAGCTATTGTTTTAAGAGAAGAATAGCAAAATAATTTAATTATATTGATGCATGAACTATCCTGAGGCTCTGTGTCTTCTCCAGGATCTAAACTTTTAGCTGAAGAAAAGGTGATTGGAGATTTTATGTGGAATTTAGAATTTCCCTTAGCCAGATTTAAGAAAGGTGGTGCTGCACCCAGTGTAGCGCCACTTTTCTCACCCCCCTTAGCACCTCCCTAACACTACCATGTTTGTGCCATATCTAAGATACTGTGCACCATGGCGGTAGATAAAGAACTAGCGTCAACATTTTTGATGCTCGTTTGGAGCTTTGCAGGATTAGCGTAAACATTTTTGATGCTAATACTGCAAAGCCCATTATGAACAATGGTGTGCCTCCTTTTAAAGCCTGCTCTAAGCAGAAATTAAACGTGCCGCAAAAAATTATAGAAAGAAATGTCTTAGATTTCTTTGCGACATTTTTGTAGCCCCCCCTAATGGGGAAACGCTCCCTTTGCATACATTGTGAATGGCCCATGCATGATGTAGCGGAGAGGGTTACAAAGTGGCGCAATACATGCATTGCACCACTTTGTAAATCTGGTGCAGTTTTTTTTTTTCAGCCATCTAAAATCACATTAGCATTAAAAAAAAATCCTATTGTGTCTTTAGATGGCGCAAGAGGCTCTTAAATCTACCCCATGATGTTTTGGCTAACACACCTGGCCCCATGTGATTATGCAATATGTTTTCTAAAAGGGATCTTAGAGTACCATCAAAAATTCACCTTGCATAGTGGTCTTCAAGGTCCTAATAAGGTCTAGACATTGTTATTTAATCCACATTATGTTTTGCAAATGGCTTAGCTGTGCTGATGTGGTCTCTTTTGATGTATTTCAGCCATGTCCACATTTACTGATATAGTCAATGGATACTGCAATCTATTTGCTGAGAAGTCCAAGTTTTATTAACCCCTTACATGCGAGGATGGCCAGGAGCTGTCCTCGGCAAAGTGCTTGTGTGCAGAGAATAGCTCCCGGCTGCCCTCGCACATGAGTCTGGAAATCCCTCTGGTACAGGCACCAGAGGGATTCCCTGCTTCAGAAAACAGCCTTGAGAGATAGGGAATAGTTTCCCCACCTTCCAAGGCTGTTTTTAGTTTACATTGAAATGACAAGCAGCGCACAGTGCGCTGACGTCATTTCAATGAAAACAAAAGTGAAATGAGCGAATGGGCTCATTTAACTTTCCTTGCCTCGGTGCTCAGGGGCTATCTCAGCCCCCCGGAGCACCAAAGCAGGCGAGAGAGGTATCATTGGAAAGGGGAGAATCTTCCCTTTCTAATAGTACCTCTCTCTAGTGGATCTCTGCTTGGAGATCACCTCAGGAGGGTGATCCACAAGCAGGGGTATACCCACTAGACACCAGGGAGGGGAAGCAGCCACTTGAGTGAGGGCTTTTGCTCCCCCATTATTTTTGTGCACTATAGGGGAAGAAAAAGTGTACTAGGAGCCAGGGACATTTTATTTTAATGTATAGGGTTGGGGGCTGCTCAAAATGGGCAAGCCAATGCCCATTACCCATCCCCAAGTATGTAAACAGTGGGGGCAGATTGGGACAGGGCACGGAGGCAGAAAGCTCCAAACCTTGGGGTGGGGCTGTCCAAACTGGATTTGCTAATGCCACCCACCCACCCACCCCCTAAGAAGGTAACTAGTCTTTCTGGCACCAGTGATAACTTTATTTTCATACTTTGGGGTGAGTAGATGCCCTAAATGGGCTTGCCAATGCATTCCCACCCACCCCCAAGTATGTAAACAGTCTTTTTGCCCCCAGGAGGGGGCATAAAGCCCACTATGCAACTGGGATTACTTTTTTTAAAAACCTTTGGGGTGGAGGGGGCTGTTCAAAATGGGCTTAGCAATGCCCCCAATCCACCCCAAATATGTAAATGGTCTTTCTGACCCCCAGGAGGCAGATGGGGTATTTACCCCGATCCACACCTCGAGGGGGCAGACAGCCCACTAGATGCCAGGGAATTTTAAAAAATTTAGGGGTGAAGGCTGCCCACCACTTTAAGCATGGTTATGCCCCCACCCCAACTAAAGGAGCTAACAGTCTTTCAGCCCTCCACCCCCCAATGGATTAAAGCATCTCATCTCAATGGCAAGCAAGAGGACATTTGACTCTTTTGGGTTTGGTTTTACATATGGGCGAAGAGAGTTTGGCTAACTTCCAATATTGTCCCACTTGCAATGGTGAGCGTCTGTACTTTTTGGACTTGGGTACACTGCCACCTGGAAAAATATACCAGACCCAGACACTTCTGAAAACTATCATCTGGGGGAGTGCTTCACATGCACACCACACCCTTTTCTTACCCACAATGCCCTGCATACCTCCAACTTTGCCTGAAATCATGCATTTTCCCTACATTTCTGTTATGGAAACTTTTGAAATGCACACAAATCAACAAAATTCTTACCACCCAGCATTGCCCCATCTGTACCGATAAAAATTCTTCACACTTGTGTGGGTGTCCAAAGCACAGTCAGCCTAAAAACGTATGAAAAAAACCTTCCCTTTTTGACCCGTTTTGATTCCCCTCAATTTCTACAAGTTTTTGGTCCTTCCCTGTCGAAGGCACTTGTCCCACCTACACAAGTGAGGTATCATTTTTATCAGGAGACACCAAGGGGAACACTGGGTGATAGGAAATTTGTGTTGGTATAGTGATCCCACACAGAAATGTGAGGAAAATGTGATTATTTTTTTTATCTAAATCTGAGGACTGCAGCGCATTTTGGGCAGGAAAACACTGGGGGATTCATAATGCCACACCTCCCTGGACTCCCTCGGGTGTCTAGTTTTCAGAAATGTCTGGGTTTGCTATGTTTCCCTAGATGGCTGTTGAGCCCGGGACCAAAACTGCAGGTGCCCCCTTGCAAAAACAGGTCATTTTGTTATAGAAAATTTTGATGTCTCCACAATATGCTTTTGGGCCTTTACCTGTCTCCGGCACTAGGCCTATCCACACAAGTGAGGTACCATTTTTATCAGGAGACTTAGGGGAATGCTGAGTGGAAGGAGGTTTTTGGGTCCCCTCAGATTCCAGAACTTTCTATCACAGAAAGTTGAGGAAAATGTGTTTAGTAGACAAATTTTGATGTTTGCATGGAATCTGGGTAGCAGAACCTGGCGTGAGCCACACAAGTCACCCCATCCTGGACTCCCCTGGGTGTCTAGTTTTAAAACATTTACAGGTTTGCTAGCTTTCCCTAAGTGCCGACTGAGCTTGACCCAAAATTCGCAGTTATGCACTTTGAAACAAGCAAGTCAGTTTTCAATGGAAAAATATGATGTGTCCACGTTGCATTTTGTGGCAGTGCCTGTCACGGGCACTAAGCATACCAACACAAGTGAGGTACCATTTTTATCAGGAGACTAGGAGAAATGCTGGGTGAAAGGAACCTGGTGACAGCCCTACTAATCACCCCATCCTGGATTTACCTAGGTGCCTAGTTTTCAAAAGTGTACAGGTTTTCTAGGTTTTCTTAAGTGTCGGCTGAGCTAGAGCCCAAAATTCACAGCTAGGCACTTTGCAAAAAACTTCCTTTTTTAGTGGAAAAATGTGATGTGTCCACATTGTGTTTTGGGGCGTTTCCATGTCAGGGGCACTAGGCCTACCCACACAAGTGAGGTACCATTTTATCAGGAGACTTACATAGAATAGCAAAACAAGTGTTATTAACAATTGTCTTTTTCTGCATTTGTGTCTTCCAAATGTAAGACAGTGTGCAAAAAAGAAGTCATTTTGTGAAATGCCCTGTTATTGACATGCTATTATGGGTACCCCCAAATTCAGAAAGGTGCAAATAACCACTGCTTCTAAACTCCAAATCTTTTGCCCATTTTGGTAATACATAGGTTACCTTGATATCCATTTTTCACTCTTTATATTTTTCCAAATGAGTTGCTGTATACCAGGTACACAATGAAAACCCATTGCAAGGTGCAGCTCATTTATTGCCTCTGGGTACCTTGGGTTCTTGGTGAACCAACAAACCTTATATGTCCCCACAATCAGAAGCATCCAGCAAACATAACGGTGTATTGTTTTTGAACATCTGCCATAGTTGGAAAAGTTACAGATGAAAACTTTGACAGATATTGCCGTGTTTGCAACTCAATTTCAATATTTTTTTTATTTTCAGCTATTACTTTCTATAGGAAAACCTTGCATGATCTACACACATGACCCCTTGCTGAATTCAGAATTATATCTATTTTGAGAAATATATAGCTTTCTGCAATCAGCTATTGATTTCACACCTATTTCTGTCACTAACTGGGAGGAGGTTGAAAGCACACTAAAAAGGAAAAATTGGATATGTCCCAGTAAATGCCTAAACGGGGTTGAAAATGTTGGTTTTCTGATTCTGCATATTCCTGAAAGCTGTGAAGATGGTGATTTTAGCACTGCAAACCCTTTGTTGATGTCATTTGCAGGGAAAAAAACAGATGCCTTCTTCTGGAGCACTTTTTCTCAATTTTTCCCAAAAACCCAAATTTTAGCTGTATTTTGGCTAATTTGTCGGTCCCCACATAGGGGACCCACAAACTCTGAGTACCTTTAGAATCTTCAGGATGTTAGAAAAAGGATGCAAATTTGGCGTGGATAGCTTACGTGGACCAACTGTTAAGGGGGTCTATGCGCGAACTACCCCAAGTAGCCAAAAAAAGGCTTGGCACAGGAGGGGCATTTACAAGACCATGTGCATCTGGGAATGCATCAAACTCCATGGGTGTGGGTGGGAACACACATCAAAACACCCACAGAATGCCTCCACAGCACAGAGTAAGATAATGCAGTGATTTGCGCTGTCTTGCCTTACTCCATATTTATAAGGCAATTCAAAGCCCTACAAAGTGGCTTTGCGTGGCCTCATAAATATCAGTTAGTGGTGTACGCCTCAATTGCATCCCCAATTTGAAGCAACAGTGGCACAAGGGCCTCATAAATAATGACCTTAGAGACCAGTCTTTCAGTGCAATGGATTATCAACAATTTAGGCTTTAGAACCATGATGCGGATGAGTAATGAAAGAGTGAAGAAGTAAGATGGTGAGTGAGCAAGTGAATGAGTGAGAGAGTGAGTGAGTGAGTGAGTGAGTGATTGAACAACAGTAGGATATGGAGAAGGAGTGATTGACGTGGAAAAGAAGGCATGAGCAAGGACATTAATGAGCAAGGGAGTGACTGCAATATGGCATGGTTTACAAAACAATGGTGGCTATTCACAAAGGTAAACTTACATATGAGTAAATCTACAAAAGTAAGTTTATTCTTCTTCTATAGCTTTCAAACGTAGGCATAGAAAACCCCACCCCACCTGGGGGGGGGGTCTCCATATGGGAAAGTATGGGGAAACGTTTACTAAGGTTTGAAAAAAACCTGTAAAACTCTTTTGAAGATCATTAATAATGTAAATTAATTTAAAGCATTTATTTTAAATGTAGATCAAACTGAAAAATGCAGCAGCATTAATAGCTTTATTGTGAGTGATTCTACTATTTTGAATATATGACATTAAAATAATTTTTCTTAGTTTAAAATTAAATTACATTTACATAAAAAATTGTGGCCTAAAGTATGAACAATATATTTATTTACTATGTAGTACATATTGTTAGAAATTATGTGCAAAATTAATTTAAATATTTTAGGATGAATAATTATGTTATTTTTTATATAATTTAACTATATATATATATATATATATATATATATATATATATATATATATATATAGTTTTATTAGTTTATAAAAAGTTAATTCAATTTGACATTAGTTCTATAGGCTTTTATTTTAAGTCCCTTCCTCCATTATTTTCGAGGAGGGGTTGTTGCAGTACCAGCAGTTCACCATGTGTAGTTCTGAACATACCCGAGCTTTGAGATACTGTTTTGGGTTCTTTTTGGTTGTAGTAACTATAGAAGTGTAATTTACACACTTTTTTGTGTGTGGGTGCATGTCCTTTCCTAAACCCCCACTTAGCGCTTCTGAAATCCCTCCTTATTCATCCCTTAGTCCCTTCAATTTAGTAGTAGGTATATACCACTTTGCAACCACTCCTGTCTGTCGGTTGCACATTTACTTCAAAAACATATACCTACGTGTGATGGTATCTTCGCTGTTGGGGCGGAGATCTCCGCACTAACAAGATGGGAGAGGTTGAGGCCTAGACCTCCACATTTTACAGTATGTTAGTAGTATTGTAGTAGTAGTAGTAAAAGTGCTACGAAATTAAGTTTGTGACTAGGCCCACCAAATCTTATCTTTTTCTATGTGTCTAGGGCAAGAACTTAGTGAACTAGCGTATAACTCAATATTTATCCAAAGACATCACATGTAAGAAATATGCTGTAAATATCCTAAGTTGCAGTCACATAAGTAATACATTAAACATGTCGTATTGGCTTTCATTTGTGGGCGGAAAGTAGGAAATGAGAGTTCACCCTTTCCAAAGAAATGCCTGAAATCGTTTGTGTGAAGTCACACTGGTATTGAAAAACTACAGCTTGCAAATAATTTGAGGGAGAACATTCATCTCCATAACAGACCTAGTATAGAGCCAAGAAAGGGATAGACATTTACAGACAGACAAACCTGAAGAGTTCATCTGGGTGGATGTGGAGGGGTGATTTGCGGTCTGGGTATTAAGCCCTGCTGCCTTCCTTTCTATAATTTCCATGAAAAATGTTGGAGTAGGAGTATTTGAGCATTGTTAATTTGAGGGATAAGACTCAGCTGGATTTATCATGCAGCTCCCACTAATATAAATCTCCAATACATTTTAAAGGGGAGTATAACTGTACATCATGTGGAAGTGATTTCATCAATATAAGCATAATACCTTTATCATCTGTATCTCTAACCTATATAGCTTTCGTGCATAAACTACTAATTTCGCTAAATCTGCATAATTAAAAAAAATGACGCAGTCCGCCAAATTATGCTGGATACCTCTATGTCTTCTTCAGGCACTGCTTCCTCTCTGACACCCTTTTCGACATTATTTTTTACTGACAATGTTTGCAAAAGCTCATTTTTAATCGACAAACTAGACAAATGCAGTTTCATCGATATGCTCCTCTTTGGTTAATTTTCACACATCAGGGTGTCTTCTCTACAGAGTTTAATTGCATCTTTGCACCCTTCTACTAAGTCTACTGATCTTCCCCAAGCTTTTAACATGAAAGTGCCAGGGGAAAGATGTTTGAAAGCACATTTTAGCAATTTGCAGAGTTTTTTTCGAATATCGCTCGACTGTATGAATAACAACTGGTTCTGGAAAGCGAATGAACATTATTCATATTTGTAAAATAAGAAATTGCCAATTGTAATTCAGATGATATCACAGATTGTGACGGTCACATCAGCCGTCGCAGGTGACGTCAGCACATCGGGAAGTGCGAGAATGGTTGCACTGAAAATGCAGTGGTGACACTGAAAATCACAAACTATTTAGGAAGCTCTCCTCAAATGTCGCCAGGACTACAAAAACAAACCTGGGCATGCATCCAGTAGAGGAGAAATGCGGTTGGCACATCCCACGACATCGTGGACGAGATATGCCAGAGGTGGCATGCTTTTTATTCTTGCACAGTAAAAGTTAGACTGGAAGATTCAAGAACAGGCGGTAGAGCAAGGACGCATCACCACCCACCCAAAAGGACGTGCTCAATGAGAGCACCGTTCATCGTGAGGCAGATGATGGTCATCAACATTGACACCTCATCTGCAGCACTAGTGGCCAGTGGGTGCCCCTTTGTGTTCAATCTC
Organism: Pleurodeles waltl; assembly: GCF_031143425.1. NCBI lineage: Eukaryota > Metazoa > Chordata > Amphibia > Caudata > Salamandridae > Pleurodeles > Pleurodeles waltl. The sequence continues at coordinate 480,896,882 of NC_090437.1, read as the reverse complement.
TACACCAGCAGAGATGCTATTTATACAGTGTGGCTCAAAGAGATTTTTTTGTTGACTACAACTTGCAGCTTCCGTCTTCAGGGACCAATAGAAAACAGAAGAGGATTGCCTCCTTTGTTTCCAGTACAGGGACCAGTAAGTAGGAACAGTTAAGGTGTTTTTAATCTCTTCAGGCGCCATGGCGCTACATCTCTGTCTCTAGCAAGTCCCGATTACCCTGGACTGCAGGTTTGACTAGAAAACCCCACAGTCAGAAGTTCCTCTACCTAGCCTGATCCTGTGCCTTCAGAATGTTTCTTCTGTCTATGGGTATGATCATACTATGGCCCCTTCCTAGGTATACTAACTTCCAATGCTGCCAGTTCCCCATTGCACTTACCACCTTCCCCCACAGTCAGTGTATTCTGCCTTTGTCCCTTGTGAACGTTTGTTTGTGAGTGAACTTCTACGCCTGTACAAACCACAATTTTGATGGTATTTTATTTTTCAGGTACATGCATTTTGAAACGGTGATGATTTGTTTTTCTCCATAAATAGTATTCAAACAGGTTTAAATTATCCTTTCATAAGATTGCAATCGCAGTAGGGAGATTCAATGTGTCTACTCTTCATCAGTTTTTACATTCATACAACAAGCTTACACCTTGTGTTTCCAGAGGACCTGCTACAACAAAAATGTTATCTGTGTGTATATATATGTTTATATATGTATGTATGTATATATATATATATATATATATATATATATATATATATACATCTATATATAGTCTATATCTATCTATCTATCTATCTAGATATATATATAGATATATATTCTTTTTTTTGCCTACTGTTGGTCACCAGTAGGTATAGTTAGGTTGGCTTTTCAGACGGGGCATTTTTTGGTTCAGTAATAACTTTGGCCCCCATTTGACAAAAATTCATGAAACTTTCCCCCCCAAAAAAGTTCATCCATCTCAGCTCCTTCCTGGAAACTTTTAGGATTGTACCATCAAGCTCGGGCTGAGAAAAAAGGGGTCAGAAGATGTAAAATCTGCATGCATTTTCCATAGACTTCTTTAGACATGGCTACAGCACAAACTGCTGAACAAAATCAAAAAAATTGGCAGGAAGTTACATATTGGTCCACAGATTGTGGTTTTTGTGATTTGGTGTAAATGCATTCAGCAGTTTTTGAGAAATTAAGGGTGAATAATAATTGTATATCTGGATGGTTGGGTTTGTGAGACTCTCATGAGCCTTCTGCAAGAGTGTGAATTCTAAAATGGAGCCCTGTGATTGGTTCAGACGGCTCTTTTCCTGTGAACCTTCATGCTCTTGCAGGAACGAGAGGCTCCAGCGAGTCCCACAAGCTCTCTGATTGGCTGGCTGTTGGAATGTTAGAAATGAAAAATGTTTTTGATTGCTGTGAAAAATTCGAGGTGTTCAGGGAATGAAGTAAAAAAGCTATTTAAGGGAGTATCAGAAGGTTATGCTTTCGCCTAGAAATAGAGAGGAGGTGTCTAAGGGATAACTTATGTGAACATTATAAGTGTACATTGTTTTTCATTAATTTTTACAATCTTGGGGGACTCTTGCGAGATCATGTTTATAAAAAAGGGATAGATGAGTTCACAATGCATTTTATTAGTAGGAATGTAAATGATGGTGTTTGTTTTTGAGAGAAAGTGTGTAAGAGATAAGGACTGTGATGAGTAGATGGTTAATTCTTAATATAAAAAAGTTAAAATCTCGCGAGCATCTTGGAAGACTCGCATGGAAAATTATTGGCCTGATATGAGGTGTTTTACGATTGTGCAAGAGTTTCATGAAATCAGATGGGGAGAAGTAAAAAAGAAATAACCAAGGCTCACCCAATAGTTACCATTGTTATTACACAGTAGAAAAAAATGCTGTGATGTGATTGGGTGCAGAACCAGAGCTCAGTTTGTCCTTGGTGCTTTGGAGGTGAAGGAAGTCTTTTTGAGTTGTGCTCAGCAGAGGTGAATTTATGTGAGGGTGAAAGAGACTGGTGTCTTCATCTGTATTTGAGAAAGAACGTTAGGTGCAAGTATTTAATATATTTTATAAACTTTGTTGTGAAGTATCAGTAATTGTACTGATGCTGGTAAGCTTATTCTACACCAAGCTTACAGAGTGAAAAGGTGTTTGGGAAGATGTAGATGTGTTAATATAGCTTCTTAGAAGTACACATTATAATGTAGAGAAATGTGAGCAATGTTTGCAGATTGTGTTAAAACTGATGTGTTAAGCTGTATAGAGTTGTAACTAAAGGAACTACTGTTTCTTAAATTATAAAACATGTTCTACTGTTCTTATGAACCTCACTGTAGATATTTTTTGTTAGCTCTATGAGATGCATGAGTGGTGATATTGCTATTTTTAGAGTCAAACACTGTGGTGAATATTAGCAAAGGCATGTCAAGATGAATGTGTTACATTATAAATTGTCCTGGAAGGAGAGTTCATGACATGTGTAATTTGATTGCGAAATAGTGAAAATAGACTGGTTGAGGGTGTGGAATATTTAGGAGAGAAGAACAACACGTTACTTGTGCACTAGATATACATTTGTGATTGTGGGTATAAAGTGCAGTAAAACTTAGACAATATAGTGATGTATTACTGTTATCAATTATTGACCAGTATGTACGTTTTATCTTTTTTATTATTTTTTCTTTTTTAGGAGAAAGTGGAAACTAGTCTCTGAGGGAAATAAATATCTGCTTACCAAAGCAGCAAAAAAGGCCTTGGTAAGATAAGCAGGATTACTATCTTGATCAGCAGTGAATACCTGAGCAAGCACAGTGTATCCAGGTTGAAAAGATGTGGAAGTACATGAACAGCTCTGACGTTCAGCAGCATGAGTCTACTGTGCCCAATCTAGCTTTTGTGGACTCCTTTTAAAAAACTGTATGCATAAGAAACTTTTCTTAGACTTTTTTGCTAGCTGGCCTCAGAACAGAAAACTGGTATACCAAGGATTCTTTGCCAGGCTGAGATGTCTGAGGTGGTGCAACTACACCAGACTGCTCTTCATAATGTGATGAAGACATTATAATGCCAATTATTTTGCTATGCAGGTATGGTTACTTGTCATGCAACAGTGAGGTGATCCTACCGAGATTAGTCATTGCGCATGTTGTAGTTTAGTGAACAATGAAAGAAGAGAGAGGTATTGGCACAAAGGGCAGTGTATACTCCAATACACACTGTTATCAGCTGCTGTGCTCAACCTATTACCTATGGGTGTTGCCATTGGGAGGCATCTGAAACAGAGGTAAGTATGTCTTTGTCGCGTAGGCTCTCATTATTCTAATGAGACTACTGGATTTTGAGCAGGAAGATCGTCCACGGTGTGGGTGACTGAGTCTGACCCACTATGGGTGACACCTGTCGCTCTAATTCCGGGTTTTGCTTTTGCTAAATAGCAGCGCCTCGTCTCTCCCAAGAGGTAGAGATGATTGGGCAGCCAAGCGCATGACATATCATACTTCTCAGGGAAGTCGTGGTCACTCAGGTCGCATCCGGTTCTCTCATTCACACTTCGGTCTCATATATAAATGACAATAAGAAGCAGTATGAGTTTGAAGACTGGTTTAATAAAACAACTGCATTTTAGATAGCAAAGCGTGAGCTGCAATAACCAGGACGACACAACATAACAATGTTAAAATGGTGATGAGGAGAGTGAAGCATAAGAATAATGCTATCATATTGTCATTAGGATTTATGGACTCTTTCCTATCTAAGTTATAATCTGAGCACAGCATGTTAAGCTCTAATTCTGCCTTTCAGGTTCCCCCGGGAGGACATCAACCCTCATACCTGAGCAAAGGCCTGTTGTCTGTGTTAGCATCTGCAGCAAAGCATTCAGCAATCAGCATACAGTCGTGGTTCCCTGGCTGGAATCTCCCTTTTAACGTGTAATGGGACTTGGAAGTGTTTTTATAATAACACAGCTGATGTTCTAAGAAAATGTCCCTACGTAAGGATGTGTATTTTCTACGAATGTCGGAGACTAAACTTCTACCACTTTCACCGGCAATGTACCAAACTGTAGCCTTGACTGAAGCACAAAGTGATCAAGAATGTCTTGTTTGAGAACACAGTGCTGGGCTAAGCAAAAACAGTTAGATAGATGAAATTAAAACAAGACCGTAAAACTGGTTATTGTAAAAATAACAATGCAAAGCCGAATAAAATATATCTAGGTCAAAGTGCACAGCGGCCTAGTGTATTAAGCTAACATGCATGGAGCTATAATTAAAATGGCCATACAACATCTTCACAAATATGGACACCAGTTGTTGAAGAGACAGTTCTCGAGAGAGTGAATACTCCATTTTATACTCTACTATGGACATTCATCAATATGAAGAGAAGTATTTGCCAAAAGAACAGTTTCAGCCCACAGCCTACTTTGTAGATATGTTATTCTGGGGAGATGTCTCACCTGAGAGGGCAGTGTATTTTGACATCATAGTCTTATTTGTAATGCAAGACAGACTCTTGAGCATATATGTAATGTAAACTCCATACTTTGTTTGTATGTCTGTCATACTGGGGAGAGCTATGACCAGAGAGCTAAGCCACCTTTCTCACCCTAATATGCACACAAATCATCCAAGAGACAGGTCACAGGAGAGAGACCAGTCTCTCTCCACACAATATTATACAGAGTTATCAAGCACAAGACTTGAGTCAGTAAACAGGGTAACTTCTTTCCTCTGCTTACTATGTATTGATGTCAGTATGAAACAAAGTATGAGTAGAGAGATACATTTTCCTCAAACCCTATTACAGACACCTCTGACCCTGGTAAGATGTGTTAGCAGACAGGTCACTTCCTTCCCAGACAGCACTGTATATCGCTGTTGTTCTAGGAGAGGTGTTTGGCACAGAGGCCACTGCTTCACTACACCGCACTGCACACCCATGTGGTCATGGAGATAGGTGTTAATGCAGAAGAAAATGTTTTGCCACATACTTCTGTATATGCCTGTTATGCTTGGAAGATCTATGAGTGGACAGGGAAATCCATTCACACACTCTAAAATATATGGTTATTTGCCCGGAGAGAGGTCTCAGTGGGGGGTGGGGATAGTACTTGTTCTACTTTCGATGGAATAGTGAGGTCTTACATGTGAGGTGAGTACTTTCTCCACCCTACTACGCAAGGTGTGAATGGAGAGTCAGTGCATATTAACACCTTACTCTACACACTGGTTACATTCAAGCATGGTCTCAGTGGAGAGACCAGTGTCTCCCCATAGTCTAATACTGGGGATTATAAGGGATAAGTATTGTAATGAAGGCAAACATAAATTCTTCCTCTAAAGTAATGTTATGATCTCACAAGTGACTTGCAGGATTGTATAAAAAACAAAGGGTAGCAAAAATCTGGTGCCTATAAATTATACATATTACAATAGGATATGTTCAGTTAAAATGCAAATTCCATTATAAAAGTACACTCTCAGCGAGAAGCTCAGGAGCATAAAACAGCAAACACTGCCCCTTCGAAGTGGACGCGGAGGACTATGTACCTGGCTCTCGCGAGAGACTTACGACAGTCACCCATGCTGTGTATGAGAGCATCATGGCTCTCGTGAGTGTATCGCAAGAGTCATCAAGAATAAAAAAAAGAGTAACATAGTACAAACAACATACATAAAGAAAGTTTAGGGTAGATTTGAAAAGCGCTTTTTTAAATAACTTTTTTTTTAAAAAGGGCACAACAAAAACAAAAAAATAGGGGAACAAAAAAACAATATCTCCTTCAAAACAAAGTGGAGAGAAAATGTTAAGAAAAATCAACTGCCTAGGTGGGCCTCTATCATCTTGGACAACCTTGTCCTTTGCAGCCGTTCTTGTCTTAGATAAAAAATGATTTGTTTGCATACGCAGTAAAAAATGGATTTGTTCAAATAAGCAGGGCTGTTGTCTGCTTGAGTGTTGAGTACCTGGGTAGGCACAACGTCACCGGATTGAAAAGATGTGCATGTCCCTGAGGAGTTATCAAGCTCTGCAGCATGGCTAACTCAGCACCAGCAAGGTGTTGCGGGAGTATAGCTGTGGTAAATAAATTGCTTTCCAAATGATGTGTAGAAGTAGAGCTTTATTGGAGCATCCATACATCAGGAGGAGAGAAATGAAACTGACTCCAACTCCTCCAGAGACAGGGACAAACATTAGAGAACCAATAACATTGACAGAAAACACAGTCACAGTAGTCAGCACAACATACATGCATATTAGCTTACATGGAATAGCATGTACTAACATTCCATGTTCTAACACTAAGTTCTACCTATTACAATAGCCCTCAAATGTCACCACATCCCAGTGGTACTCATATGTTTTGCTTCTTCCTGCTGCCCCTGCTGAACACCTTTTTGCATATTTCACATATGAAATATTTAGCCAAACCCTTTTTTTCCACCAGGCCTCAGTTTAAAAAAGTGCCACACCAAGGACTCCTTGGGTGGTTGTGGTGGCTGGTTTGCAGGAAAAGGAGTAGGATTCTCATCTGAATCTGAGGATGACATTCTGGTGACAGAAAATCAGCAATGTTAGAGAGCTGGCCAAAAAGGTCTAACCATAGCAAAACCCAATAGTCAACAAGAAAGAAATATTTATTTGCTAAATAAAGACTTCCATATGAACCAATCACAATCCTTCCGTGGGATGATTTTGCCCCTCCCGGGCATCTCACGGGTGTCTTGTGAGCCCATCACTAGAGTGCAAAAATAGTGAACTTTCTTTATATCTGAAATTCAACAATAGATCACTTTTTCGTCTTTAAATACTGCTTTTCATATCTTACTTTCTTCAGGATTACAAAAATACACTGTTCTGAACTTAATTCCAAATGTATCAACTCGCAAGCAGATCGCAAGAGCCAGAAAGGAAGTAAAGCCACCTCCTCGTCCATGCAGGAGACTGTGTGTTTGGCTCTCTCGATCATCTCACGAGAGCTGTAAGTTTGTAAGCAAAATAATTAATACAACATGCATACTGCGCTGAATTTATTATTAAGGATTAGCATTCAATAACAGCTGGCCAGATGACAAAGAACTCCGTACAACAGATTGGAATGAAATGTATAACTCTATGAGTCTCCCATTAGCCACCCACAAACCTCCCGTAAGAGCGATCAGACATCTTAACACATGGATGTACAAAGTGAAAAAATATAGTTTACAGTGTAAGAAAAACTGATCAGTGTCTTTTTGAAATATAAATAAGATGTTTAGTTAAAGATAGTTACAAAGACTATGAAAACTATGCTGGGAATATTTCTGAATATGTTAGTTACAACAACTAAGAAGTTGAACTTTCTCAGCGCAAACACTGTTGGAGCAGTTCATTTCTATGTATTTATAGATATATTTGTATTTTTAAAACCTTCAAATTCACCCGAAACCAAAGGTTAAATTAATGCTATAGTTAGGTGTAGTTAAAATATGTATTTTTTATTAAAAAAAAAAAAAACTTAGAAATTCACAGAAAAATCCAAAGGTTAAAGTAATGTTATAGTTAGGTGAATTTCTCAGTGACAAAGTTAAAATCACTAGTTAAAGTGAGCAGCACTAGCTATAAGTTGTCTCCCCGAAATGCACTGCTTAAGACCTACCATATGACATCACTCATAACTTGTTCTATGACATAATTTATGTCATCACTGATGACATCTCAAATGACATAATTGATGACATCACTGATGACATTATAAAATGAGTGTGCAAGTTTGTTTTACAGTTTACGTAGTGGTGAGTAATTATTTCTACTCAATTTTGTACAGCTTAGGTGCAGCTAATGGGTGTAAGTGTTTACAAATTCATTCTCCTGTTATGAATGTTTGCGTTTAAGAGTAACTTTATGTGCAAATGACAGTTGACTTGCATGCAGAAAAAGTTTCCAACTGGAGAAAGATTCTACGCAATAGATAGTAACTTTTGTAAGCAGCCTTGAGTTATTAGAGAAAAGTGTGTCAGCATGATCATTTATATTTAACATGGAAGAGTGTGTACACCAGTTACTAACCTATGTAGGCATGCTTGTTTTGCTTCAGAAGACGAGCAAGTTGTAAAGTTTCACGTCTTGGTTATTATTGGCAATTAATGTTTTTTAATAAGTGTTGTATAGAATGTGTATTTCTCATGAGAGTTTCAGTGTTTGCAAACAGTGTGGTATTGAATGAACTCTCTCCATATAGTAAACATATATATATATATATCTCACTTGAAAAAAGGCAACAGGGACATTATAGTTAGGCTAACATTTTAAATGGACAAAACCATAGAAATGCACCTGTTATAGTTAGAGTTATCTTAAGTAACTCTAACTCCTGCCCTAAGGTAGCTATAACTTGCACCCCGCAAAGAGCCCCCCCTTTAAAATGCTTTCAATTTAGTGGCGAGGAGGTGATGGTACCCGGGGCTTCAAACAGCCCTAGGAGGGTGGTCTGTGCAGCGTCTCTTAATTTTCCTAAATCAAGTCCCAGGGAGGTGGTGGTTTCTGGGGCTCCTTGGAGCCCCCACCGAACTATAGTAATTAAGCCCAAGGGAGGTGGTGATTCCAGGAGTTCAATAGAGCCCATGCACCCCTCCATTTTCTTTTTAAAGTTGGTGTATGGCATCAGGATCTGACACATGCAAGGGCTATACTGAACAAGCCCGGGAGGTTACACTTTAAAAAAAAAAAAATCGCCATATTTCCAGATCCTCTGCAAATTTCACCAAAAATTCTACCAAAAGTTATTTTTTGCTCTAGCAAGTTCTCAGAGGGACCCCAACACCAAGGTTAGGTGGTCGGGTATTCTTACCCTGCCCTACAACTGAAGCTGGGTCCCAAAACTGGCTGCCAACACTTCCTGGTTGAAGTGCTGGCAGAAAATTAGATCAGACCATGAGTTCTCTGGATTCCGCGGAGTCTCTGCATCCTTAGATATCTATATTTTTTAACCTTTAATAACTCTACAACTATTGAACGGATCTACACCAAATAACAAAAAGCACGATCTGCTCACCATGATCTAGCTTCCTGTCAAATTTGATGTAATTCTGTTCAGCGGTTCAGGCTATGGTCGTGTCTAAAGGCCCTATGTGAAAATATATGGGGAGAACAGGTTTTGGGAGCCAAAGTTATTTGCAAAACAAATAAAGCTTTTTCTATGGAAACTACGTCCTAACTATAAATACCTACTGGTGACTGCCAGTCGGTAATAGATAGATAGATAGATAGATAGATAGATAGATAGATAGATAGATAGATAGATAGATAATGGGCTCCATCCATTTTTTTCTGTCGCCAGAAGGCATAAATTCTGATAATCATTGATTTGCACAAAACTTCAGACAATAACCAGTTCCCAAAAATAAACACCAAAAACTATAACCTCTAGTAATATTAGCCCAGACTACCTGCAACTAAAAGGATTTTCCTTGCTAGTGTGCATTTTATTTTGTGCTGTGCTGCTCATGGTTGAGTTTTATCAGATGACTGATAACAAAGAAGGTACAGGGAGAACACAGTCTGATCGTGGCTTAATTTTCCAGGGACTGAGATCATAGCTTTTGATTGGCTCAGAGATCCAGTTCTCCTAATTAGTGCTGATGAATACTGATTGCCTGATGTTTTACGTGTTCCTTGAAATTCATTTATATTTTAACCCCTTCGCTGCCAGGCCTTTTGCCCCTCCTGTGCCGAGCCTTTTTTTGGCTATTTGGGGCAGTTCGCGCTTAGGCCATCATAACTTTTTGTCCACATAAGCTAGCCAAGCCAAATTTGCGTCCTTTTTTTCCAACATCCTATGGATTCTAGAGGTACCCAGACTTTGTGGGTTCCCTTGAAGGAGGCCAAGAAATTAGCCAAAATACAGTGAATATTTCGTTTTTTTCAAAAAAATTGGAAAAAGTGGCTGCAGAAGAAGGCTTGTGGTTTTTTCCCTGAAAATGGCATCAATAAAGGGTTTGTTGTGCTAAAATCGCCAGCTTCCCAGCTTTCAGGAACAGGCAGACTTGAATCAGTTTTCCCAATCTTTCAACACAAATTTGGCATTTTACTGGGACATACCCCATTTTTTCCATTTTTTGTGCTTTCAGCCTCCTTCCAGTCAGTGACAAAAATGGGTGTGAAACCAATGCTGGATCCCAGAAACCTAAACATTTCTGAAAAGTAGACAAAATTCTGAATTCAGAAAGGGGTCATTTGTGTAAATCCTACAAGGGTTTCCTACAGACAATAACAACTGAAAAAGAAAAATATTGAAATTGAGGTGAAAAAAACATCATTTTTTCTCTACGTTTTACTCTGTAACTTTTTCCTGCAATGTCAGATTTTCAAAAGCAATATACCGTTAAATCTGCTGGACTCCTCTGGTTGCGGGGATATATAGGGCTTGTAGGTTCATCAAGAACCCTAGGTACCCAGAGGCAATAAATGAGCTGCACCCTGCAGTGCGTTTTCATTCTATACCGGGTGTACAGCAATTCATTTGCTGAAATATAAAGAGTGAAAAATAGCTATCAAGAAAACCTTTGTATTTCCAAAAAGGGCACAAGATAAGGTGTTGAGGAGCAGTGGTTATTTGCACATCTCTAAATTCTGGGGTGACCATACTAGCATGTGAATTACAGGGCATTTCTCAAATAGATATCTTTTTTACATACTCTCTTATATTTGGAAGGAAAAAATGTAGAGGGGGAATAACACTTGTTTTGCTAATCTATGTTCCCCCAAGTCTCCCGATAAAAATGATACCTCACTTGTGTGGGTAGGCCTAGCGCCCGCGACAGGAAACGCCCCAAAACGCAACGTGGACACATCATATCTTTTTTAAGAAAACAGAGGTGTTTTTGCAAAGTGCCTACCTGTAGATTTTGGCCTCCAGCTCAGCCGACACCTAGGGAAACCTACCAAACCTGTGCATTTTTGAAAACTAGAGACTTAGGGGAATCCAAGATGGGGTGACTTGTGGGGCTCTGACCAGGTTCTGTTACCCAGAATCCTTTGCAAACCTCAAAATGTGGCAAAAAAACACATTTTCCTCACATTTCGGTGACAGACAGTTCTGGAATCAGAGAGGAGCCACAAATTTCCTTCCACCCAGCGTTCCCCCAAGTCTCCTGATAAAAATGATACCTTACTTGTGTGGGTAGGCCTAGCACCCGCGACAGGAAATGCCCCAAAACGCAACGTGGACACATAATTTTTTTTTTAAAGAAAACAGAGGTGTTTTTTGCAAAGTGCCTACATGTAGAATTTGGCCTCTAGCTCAGCCGGCACCTAGGGAAACCTGCCAAACCTGTGCATTTATGAAAACTAGAGACCTAGGGGAATCCAAGATGGGGGGACTTGTGGGGCTCTGACCAGGTTCTGGTACCCAGAATCCTTTGCAAACCTCAAAATGTGGCTAAAAAAACACATTTTCCTCACATTTTGGTGACAGAAAGTTCTGGAATCAGAGAGGAGCCACAAATTTCCATCCACCCAGCGTTCCCCCAAGTCTCCCGATAAAAATGATACCTCACTTGTGTGGGTAGGCCTAGCGCCCGCGACAGGAAATGCCCCAAAACGCAATGTGGACACATCACATTTTTTGAAAGAAAACAAAGGTTTTTTTTGCAAAGTGCCTACCTGTACATTTTGGCCTCTAGCTCAGCCGGCACCTAGGGAAACCTACCAAACCTGTGCATTTTTGAAAACTAGAGACCTAGGGGAATCCATGATGGGGTGACTTGTGGGGCTCTGACCAGGTTCTGTTACCCAGAATCCTTTGCAAACCTCAAAATTTGTCTAAACAAACACGTTTTCCTCACATTTCGGTGACTGAAAGTTCTGGAATCTGAGAGGAGCCACAAATTTCCTTCCACCCAGCGTTCCCCCAAGTCTCCCGATAAAAATGATACCTCACTTGTGTGGGTAGGCCTAGCGCCCGTGACAGGAAACGCCCCAAAACACAACGTGGACACATCACATTTTTTTAAAGAAAACAGAGGTGTTTTTTGCAAAGTGCCTACCTGTAGATTTTGGCCTCTAGCTCAGCCGGCACCTAGTGAAACCTACCAAACCTGTGCATTTTTTAAAACTAGAGACCTAGGAGAATCCAAGATGGGGTGACTTGTGGGGCTCTGACCAGGTTCTGTTACCCAGAATCCTTTGCAAACCTCAAAATTTGGCTAAAAAAACACATTTCCTCACATTTCGGTGACAGAAAGTTCTGGAATCTGAGAGGAGCCACAAATTTCCTTCCACCCAGCGTTCCCCCAAGTCTCCCGATAGAAATGATACCTCACTTGTGTGGGTAGGCCTAGCGCCCGTGACAGGAAATGCCCGAAAACACAACGTGGACACATCACATTTTTTTAAAGAAAACCGAGGTGTTTTTTGCAAAGTGCCTACCTGTAGATTTTGGCCTCTAGCTCAGCCGGCACCTAGGGAAACCTACCAAACCTGTGCATTTTTTAAAACTAGAGACCTAGGGGAATCCATGATGGGGTGACTTGTGGGGCTCTGACCAGGTTCTGTTACCCAGAATCCTTTGCAAACCTCAAAAATTTGGCAAAAAAAACACGTTTTCCTCACATTTCGGTGACAGAAAGTTCTGGAATCTGAGAGGAGCCACAAATTTCCTTCCACCCACCGTTCACCCCAAGTCTCCCAATAAAAATGATACCTCACTTGTGTGGGTAGGCCTAGCGCCCGCAACAGGAAGTGGCCCAAAACACAACGTGGACATATCACATTTCTTCATAGAAAACAGTGCCTACCTGTGGATTTTGGCCTCTAGCTCAGCCGGCCCCAGGGGGGGCAGAAATGGCCTAAAATAAATTTGCCCCCCACCCCCCAAACCCCCCCCCCCCCGGGAGCGACCCTTGCCTACGGGGTCGCTCCCCCTGCGTGACATTGGCGTAAAAAAAATCCCCGGTGCCTAGTGGTTTCTGCCCCCTTGGGGGCAGATTGACCTAAACTTGGCCAATCTGCCCCCAAGGGGGGCAGAAATGGTCTAAATACAATTTGCCCCCCAGGGGAGCGACCCTTGCCTAATGGGTCGTTCCCCATCTCTTAAAAAACAACAACAAAAAAACCACCCAAAAAAAAATTCCCCTGGCGCCTAGAGGTTTCTGCCCCCCCTGGGGGCAGATCGTCCTAATAACAATAGGCCGATCTGCCCCCAGGTGGGGCAAAAATGGCCTAAAATAAATGTGCCCCCTCACCCCCCCCAAACCCACCCGGAGCAACCCTTGCCTACGGGGTCGCTCCCCTTGCGTGACATTGGCGCCAAAAAAATAATCCCCGGTGCCTAGTGGTTTCTGCCCCCTTATGGGCAGATTGACCTAAAATCGGCCAATCTGCCCCCAAGGGGGGCAGAAATGGTCTAAATACAATTTGCCCCCCAGGGGAGTGACCCTTGCCTAACGGGTCGCTCCCCATCTCTAAAAAAACAAACAAACAAACAAACACAAACAAAATATTTGCCCTGGTGCCTAGAGGTTTCTGCCCCCCCTGGGGGCAGATCGGCCTAATACCAATAGGCCGATCTGCACCCAGGGGGGGCAGAAACGGACTAAAATAAATTTGCCCCCCAGTCCCCAACCCCCCCCCCGGGAGCGACCCTTGCCTACGGGGTCGCTCCCCCTGCGTGACATTGTCGCCAAAAAAAAAATCCCCGGTGCCTAGTGGTTCTGGCAGATTGGCATAGCAAAAATCGGCCGCTCTGCCCCCAAAGGGGGCAGAAATGGCCTAAATACAATTTTCCCCTCCAGGGGAATGACCCTTGTCCAAGGGGTCGCTACCCATCTGTAAAACAAAAAAAACACAAAATCCCTGGTGCCTAGTGGTTTCTGCCCCCCTTGGGGGCAGATCAGCCTGATCAAAATAGGCTGATCTACCCCCCAGGGGGGGCAGAAATGGCCTAAAAGAATTCCCCCCCCCGCAGGGGAGCGACCCTTGCCTAAGGGGTCGCTCCCCTTGCGTGAAATTCACGTAAAAAAAAAAACTCCCTGGTGTCTAGTGGTTTCTGTCCCTCTTGGGGGCAGATTGGCCTCATCAAAATGGCCTAAATATTATTTGCCCCCTAGGGGAGTGACCCTTGCCTAAGGGGTCGCTCCCCACACCTAAAACAAAAACATAAACAAAAACAAAAGAAAAAAATAAATATCCCTGGTGCGCCTCTGGGGGCCCCCCTTTCTGCCCCCAGGGGGGGCAGAAAAGGCCTTCCCAAAAAATGCCCCCCCTTGGAGCGACCCTTGCCCAAGGGGTCGCTCCCTCATGACAATTTAAAAAAAAAAAAAAAACCCTCGTGTCTAGTGGGCGTTTCAAAAGCCGGATTGCAAGAAATCTGGCTTTTGAAACGCTTGAAGAGACTTCAAAGGGAAGGAAATACATTTCCTTCCCTTTGAAGCCTCTCTGGGCCTCCCCCACGTGATCGAAAGAGAAATGCAAAGCATTTCTCTTTCGATCGTGCTGGAAGCTGAGCTTCCAGCGCGATGGGGGAGGCTCTGAAACAAACAGCGAGGGCTTGCGCGCTGATGTCTCAGGGGGGGTGGGAGGGTCGGGGGTGGATGGGGAAGGGCTTCCCCTTCCATCCCTGCCTTTGGGGGGGTAGGGGGAAGCACACAGAGGGAGCGAGAGCGCTCCCTCTGGGCTATGTGCCGACGAGGTAATGGTTACGTCCTCGGCACAGCAGCACTGTGCCGAAGGACGTAACCACTACGTCCTCGGCACAGAACAGGTTAATTGTTAAATCAGACCAGTGAGTGTGTGTTTCTAGGATCGGAAATTAGGACGCCAGGCAAACATTTAGTGTATTTTTAGGGAGCACAGAGAACTGGGTGTGATGATCCAGAGGTTAATAAAGAAGAGAAGGTATAATTTTTTGTTCTTGTATTCAACAGTAAAAGCAGGGTTTGCACGTAGTTAACAAAGGCATTTTAGACATGAAGTACTGTACCTCGGGTAGTGTTTCAGGCACTCTTAAATGCAATTGTGAATTTGTGGGAGGCAATACTAAATATTGTGGTTTTCTGGCTGCTCTATCCATAGTGGTGTGGACATATTTGTGTATGGATAGGACTGTCTGTTCCTTTCCCATTGCAAAATACTTCAACGGGTACTTAGAAAGGCTTTTGTGAAGTGGCCCCACAGAGTCAAAAGAGGAAACTTGACTCAGTATACCAGTCACTCCTAATATAGTCATCACATTTCTATTCCAATGTGCTTTCCTTATTCTCCACACATATCACCGCTCTCCACTTCATTAAGATCAAAGTCCTGTCACTCATGTTGTTTCCGCTTGTGGAGGTAAGCTGCCTGGGGCCTGACTAAGGGAGTAGGTAGACATGCAGGTTGTGTTTTTTCTATTTTACAGCTCTATCTGACTTTCTGGGGTTGCAGTTTAGAAAGTACTCAGTGATATGGACGTCTAATTAAAGTGTACAGTATTTCCAATGTAGCAACCTCGATCAAATTTACAGTAGACTTAAGAGTTTATTTCAAAGGACTTTCAACCACTCTGCTATTGTACGCTTATTCAGTTTGACAATTCAGGCAGCCCAACACCCTAAGGGAAGAAAATAGTGGATTATGCATAGAACATATTTGATCTTCAAGTGAAATACACCAAACACTGGAAGAAGCAGTATTAGGTCCAACTGCAAGCAAGCCCATGAAAATAAGTAATATATGATGATCTCTTACTTCCATGGAAAAAGAACAGAGACAGATCTTTATTTGTAATATGGACTGACATACATTTTATATACAAATGCCCACATATGATGGAAAACTCAGTCTTAGAATACATAGAGCATTGGGCACCATTTTTGAGGTACAGTCATCTATCACTGCTTCTAATTATTTGCTGCCTATTCGTCTTTCAATACCACAACAATCTGTAACCCTCTTGATGCTTATAAATTCAAGGGTTTGAGACAATTTTATAAATTATCAATTTGCTATATGCTCCTGTATACCAATGGTAAAGAAACAGAAAGCTGAACCCTGTAAGGATTAAGATGAGTCTTGCTCTAGAGAGAAGCAGGAAACCTGGCCCATCAGGGACCACTGGACAGCCGGTCACCCAAGCCCACTCACAGACCACCACAGAGCCTCCCTCATCAGGAACCAACACCACAGCACCCACCCAGCGTACCCACACCCATGTCCCCAGGACATGTCAATCAGAAGTGTGCCCACCTGTACAGGGACCCCAGGCAACACCTCGCCCCCAAGACAATCAGGGAGCTCGGGTCAGTGGCAGTGGGCACACCATTCAGGGGACAGAGGCACAGGCCCACAGGGACACTGGGAGGACTGCTGTGCGTCAGGGAGAAGACAGCAGCTGGGAACCGACTCTCCAGGAGGCACACTCCAAGATCCTGGGAGCCTACCAACATTACCTGGATACAATGGGCCAGATCCTAGACAACGTGCAGGAGAACAGGCGGCTACAGGAGGGACAGTATCCGGGGATCAGGGAGGACTGGAGGCCATTAACAACACCATGCTCTCCATAGTTGGAGTGCTGGCAGACATGGCAAACATCATGAGGGAGGCAACAGTACACCAGCGGGCCCTACCACTAGCCAGTCAACTGAACAGCCCTCTACTTCAGGTGGGGCTAGTGGCCAGGAGGACCCACCACAGGACCCACAGGCCACCAGCATCCCTCCCCCTGCAGAAGGTGAACCACCCTGCAAATGTTCCCTGCGACCCAGATAGAAGCCAAAGACAATTGCCAAGACCACCACCAGGAAATGAGACTCTCCTGATTGTCCCCCTTGGCCCCCAATCAGTCACCTTGTTCACCTTGAACTGCCATTGCTCCCCTTCCTATGTCCCGTTGGACACTGCACCTGTGCTACAAACAGACTGGAACAATACCCTGGACTTTCCTCCAACATCACTGCATTCCATTGCACTTTACTCTCAGGTTGTGCAACATGCAGCATGCCACTACTATCTGGCAGACCTTCTCGGGTGAGTAGCACAGGGATCCACCTGCCAGATGGAAGCACCTGAACCTGGCCTTCAGGAGAACAAAGGTCCTCTCAATGATACTTCTGGTTCGCCCATGTGCCTCATTATAACGCTCTTCAGCCTTTGTCCTGGCATTCCTCACAGGGGTCAGTAGCCATGATAGGTTTGGGTAGCCAGAGTCACCTGCAAATATTGAGGGACAACATTTAGCCACCCACTATCCTATTTAGCTAATAGCAGTGGCATACACTAACATACACTGGGTGGGGACCAAGGCTCACCTACAAGCCACACCCTGTGCCTCTGTAGTTGGACCATCACATTTGGGATGCTGCTATTCCCCAGAGCAAAGGCATCATGCACTGACCCAGGATATTTATCATTAACTCGTCCGGCAGGCATACCATCTGCACATTCATGGAATGGAAACTCTTACGATTCCTGTACACCTGTTCATTCTGCCGGGGGAGGACAAACGCAAATGTGTTCCGTCAATCGCACCAACGATATTGGGGATATGTCCCATTGCATGGAATCCGGCCTTCACTGTGGCCAAATCTTCCACCTGGGGTAAAGCAATGTAGCTGCACATGTGTTTTACCAGGGCAGACAACACTCTTGCCAGCACGATTGAGAACATTGGCTGTGAGAATCCTGCTATCAAGCCCACTGTCACTTGGAAATAACCTGTTGCCAGAAATGGAGCACTGATAGAACCTGCACAAGATGGGGGAATCCCAGTCGGATGACGGATAGCTGAGATCAGGTCAGTCTCCAACAGGGCACACAGCTCTGTGATTGTGGCCCTGTCCAGTCTATAGGTGAGTATTATGTGCCCGTCCTCCAGTGTAGCTAAGTCCACCAGGGGTCTGTACATGGGGGTATGTCTCCATCTCCTATTCATCCGCAGCAGTAGGTATCTAAGGGGCACAAGAGTGAGTAGGCTGTCACAATTTGAACAATTATATCACAACAGCAGTCCACATCGTGCAATCATGTATTGGGACAGTGTAATTTTCAAAGTATGTTCCTATTTATCCTGTGACACAACAATTATCGATAGGCGTGTTCACCCCTCCTGAAATGGCAACCCCCTGTCCTGTGTGGAGGGACAGGTGGAAGTGAGGTAATTCTGTCGACGTGGTGCGTTGTGGCGGTAGGCGGTCGTGCACCACCATGCAATTCCTCAGGTGATAATATTGGGCCCTATGGGGTACAGTGGCCAATAGGGATGGATGCCGGTGGTGACGGTGTACACAGCCGCGGACGTGACCACCATTTTCTCAATCATTCCTCACTTGTTTCCTGACCTTCCACAGGAGAAGACCTACACTGCATGTGCTGCTGTGACCTGTGTCTGGAACCTACCATGGCCCGTGTGACCGGGGAAATGGCCCCACCCTCACTTCGGAGGAGTTGGAGTGTTAGAAATGGGGTCTTTGGTTGGCAGTCAGGTTACCCCCTGTCCAAGGAAGGACCCTCACTGTAGTCAGGGTAAATCACACACAATCCCAAATATCCTGTGCCCACCCTCTGGTAGCTTGGCACCGAGCAGTCAGGTTTAACTTAGAAGGCAATGTGTAAAGTATTTGTGCAATAAATCATACAATAACACAATATAGCAACACAAAAATACACCACACAGTGTTTAGAAAAATATATATTTATCTGGATATTTGCAGGTCAAAAAGATCAAAGATGCAATAAGAAAATGTAAAGATATCACTGAAAGTGTCTTAAGTCTTTTAAAAGCAAACAAAGTCTCTTTCAAGCACAAAGTACCTGGTCCGTGTGAAAAATCTCCACAAAGAGCCGCAGAGGAGGAGAAGCAGGAAAACCAGGGGGTGTGCATCGATTTCTCGGGCCGCACACAGTCGATGCATCGTTTAGTTTCCACGCAGGGACGCCTGGTTGTCGATTTCCAGTGCTTGGTCGTGGATCCTCTTTGGGTTGCGGGGTTTTCAGACCCCCCCGGGGTCTGTGCGTGGAATCCTGGGCTTGTGACAAGCTCTGCGTCGTTCCGGTGGGCTGTGTGGGTAAATTTCTTCCGCACGGCAGGCACTGCATCCATTTCTCCTCTGGAAGTCGTGCTGCGTTGTCCCAGGTCGGCTGTGCGTCGATCTGGTGGGCTGTGCGTCGAATTTCCGGTCGCACCGCAGGCATCGCGTTGATCTTTTCCTTGGAAAGTCGAGCGGCGTTGTTCCGGTTCGGCGTGTGGTGAATTTTTCACAGCGGGACAGGATGTGCATCATTTTTAGCAAGCTGTGTGTCGAATTTTCGCCGCACAAGGAGTCCAGTTGCAAGAGAGAAGTCTTTTTTGTCCTGAGACTTCAGGGAACAGGAGGCAAGCTCTATCCAAGCCCTTGGAGAGCACTTCTTCACCACAGCCAGGGAGCAGAAAGGGAGCAGGGCAACAGCAAGGCAGGAGTCCTTCACAGAAAGCAGTCAGGTGAGTCCTTTGGGCAGCCAGGCAGTTCTTCTTGGCAGGATGCAGGTTCTGGTTACAAGTTTCTTCTCCAGGAAGTGTCTGAGGTGGTAGGGCAGAGGCCCTGATTTTATACCCAAATGTGCCTTTAAAGTGGGGGAGACTTCAAAGAGTGGCTTAGAAGTGCACCGGATCCCCTTTCAGTTCATTCCTGTCTGCCAGGGTCCCAGTAGGGGGTGTGGCAGTCCTTTGTGTGAGAGCAGGCCCCCCATCCTCCCAGCCCAGGAAGACCCATTCAATATGCAGATGTATGCAAGTGAGGCTGAGTATCCTGTGTTTGGGGTGTGTCTGAGTGAATGCACAAGGAGCTGTCAACTAAACCCAGCCAGACGTGGATTGTAAGTGAAGATTTAAGTGCAGAGAAATGCTCACTTTCTAAAAGCGGCATTTCTAAAATAGTAATATTAAATCCAACTTCACCAGTCAGCAGGATTTTGTATCACCATTCTGGCCATACTAAATATGACCTTCCAACTCCTTTCAGATCAGCAGCTACCACTCCAACAATGAGTGAGGGCAGCCCCAATGTTAGCCTATGAAGGGAGCAGGCCTCACAGTAGTGTAAAAACGAATTTAGGAGTTTTACACTACCAGGACATGTAAACTACACAGGTACATGTCCTGCCTTTTACCCACACAACACCAGGCCCTAAGGGTTACCTAGGACACAACTTAGGGGTGACTTATATGTAGAAAAAGGGGAGTTTTAGGCTTGGCAAGTACTTTTAAATGCCAAGTCGAATTGGCAGTGAAACTGCACACAAAGGCCTTGCAGTGGCAGGCCTGAGACAAGGTTAAGGGGCTACTTAAGTGGGTGGCACAATCAGTGCTGCAGGCCCACTAGTAGCATTTAATCTATAAGCCCTAGGCACATATATTGCCTTCTACTAAGGGATAAGTAATTTAAAGAATCCAGTTGGGTAGGATCCAAGGTTACCATGTTTAAAGGGAGAGAGCATATGCACTTTAGCACTGGTTAGCAGTGGTAAAGTGCGCAGAGACTAAAAACCAGCAAAAACAGTGTCCAAAAAGTGGAGGGAGGCAGGCAAAAAGTTATGGGTGACCACCCTAAGGCTGTCAGGTCTAACATGTGCCCCCCCCCAGCTGAAAGTGGGGAGAGCTATCCAACCTCCTGGGAGCTCTCATCGCTAAGGCGGAAGTATCTGGAGAGGCCATCAGCGTTGGCGTGGTCAATCCCCGGGCGATGCTCCACCGTAAAGTCCATCCCCTGTAGGGAAATGGACCACCTCAAGAGTTTTGGATTTTCACCCCTCATCTGCAGGAGCCATCTGAGGGGCCTGTGGTCTGTCTGAACCCAGAAGTGAGTCCCAAACAGGTAGGGTCTTAACTTCTTCAGTGCCCAGACCACAGCAAATGCTTCTCTCTCAATAGCACTCCACCTCTGTTCCCGTGGTAATAGCCTTCTGCTGATAAAGACTACTGGTTGGTCTGAGCCCTCCTCATTTAGCTGTGCTGGAACAGCCCCTATGCCATGCTTTGAAGCGTCTGTCTGCACAATAAATTCCTGGGAGTAGTCAGGGGCCTTGAGCACGGGGTCCGTGCACATGGCTTCCTTCAGAGAATCAAAGGCTTTCTGACAAGCCTCTGTCCAATTCACCAACCTAGGTTGTTTCTTAGAAGAGAGTTCTGTCAAAGGTGACACAATGGTACCATAGCCCTTGACGAATCTGCGGTAGTATCCAGTGAGGCCTAAAAAGGCTCTTACTTTAGTCTGTGTTCTAGGTGGTTGCCAGGCCTTGATAGTTTCAATCTTGGCCTGGAGTGGCTGCACCTTGCCACCACCGACTAGGTGTCCCAAGTACACCACAGAACCCTGCCCAATCTGGCACTTCCTAGCCTTGATGGTCAGGCCTGCCTGTCGCAGAGCCTGAAGCACCTCCTTGAGGTGGAGCAGGTGTTCCTCCCAGCTGGAACTGTAGACAGCTATGTCATCCAGGTGGGCTGCACAGTAGGCATCCTTGCCAGCTAGGACCCCGTTTACCAACCGTTGGAAGGTAGCGGGGGCATTTTTAAACCCAAACGGCATCACCCGGAACTGGTAATGACCATCAGGTGTGGAAAATGCAGATCTCTCTTTAGCCCCCTCAGTCAGGGCGATCTGCCAGTATCCTGATGTAAGATCAAACGTACTCAGGAACTTGGCAGCGCCTAGTCTGTCAACGAGCTCATCAGCTTGGGGGATGGGGTGAGCGTCAGTCCGTGTCACTGAATTGAGACCCCGGTAGTCCACGCAGACCCGGAGTTCTGGCTTGGCACTGGAGGCAGCAGCATTAGGGACTGCTGGATTTCTCAATAACCCCTAAGATCAACATCTTGGAGACCTCCTCCTTGATCCTGGCCTTGACCTTATCCGATAACCTGTAAATTTTATTCTTTACAGGGGGACTGTCACCTGTGTCAATATCATGAACACATAATTGGGTAAGTCCAGGAGTAAGGGAGAACAGGGAAGATAACTGTTCTAACAGCTCATAGCAGTCTCCTTTCTGGTTTAGAGTCAGGGAGTCAGATAGAATGACACCCCCCATGGACCCATCACCTTCTTTTGCAGAGAGGAGGTCGGGAGAGGTTCACTCTCCTCTTCCATGCCCTCATCTGTGACCAGGAGCATACTGACCTCAGACCTCTCAAAGTGAGGTTTGAGTTGGTTGTGATGGAGGACCCTTAAGGGGTGCCTAGGGGTCTTGAGGTCCACTTGGTAAGTGGCTTCCCCCTTCCGCTCCTTAATTTCAAAGGGCTCCAGTCCAGCGGTCCTGGAGAGCCCTATGCTCCACTGGCTCCATCACCCAAACCTTGTCTCCAGATGAGAACTCAACCAGAGTGGCCTTCCGGTCGTACAACTCCTTCATCACCTCTTGACTGGCCTCAAGGTTATCTTAGGCCTGCTTCCAGAAGCGTTGGGTTTGGTTGCGGAGGGCCAGCATGTAGCTGACCACATCCTGGGGAGGTGTCTTGGGAGCTTTCTCCCAGCCCTCTTTAACAATGCTTAGGGGTCCCCTGACAGGGTGACCATAGAGAAGCTCAAAAGGGCTGAACCCCACCCCTTTCCGGGGCACCTCTCTGTAAGCAAACAACAGGCATGGTAAGAGGACGTCCCACTTACGCCTCATGGCTTCAGTCACTCCATTAATCATGCCCTTCAGGGTCTTGTTGAATCTCTCAACAAGCCCATTGGATTGAGGATGAAAAGGGGTGGTAAACCGGTAGGTCACCCCACACTCATCCCACATGGACTTCATGTACGCAAACATGAAGTTTGTGCCCCTGTCAGACACAACTTCCTTAGGGAATCCCACACGGGTAAATATTCCCAACAGGGCTCTGGTCACCACCAGTGCAGTCACTGTTCTGAGAGGGATTGCCTCTGGATAGCGGGTGTCATGGTCCACCAAAACCAGGATAAACATGTTGCCCAAGGCAGTTTTGGGGTCCAAGGGACCAACGATGTCGATGCCCACCCTTTCAAAGGGGGTGCCAACGACGGGGAGTGGGAGCAGGGGAGCCTTAAGGTTTTTCCCTGTTTTCCAACTAGCCTGGCAGGTGGGGCAAGCTCTGCAGACAAAAGAAGCAGCTGACCTGGTACCAACACTGCCATCCTGTCTATATCCCTCGTCAAAATCTGCACCAAGGTCAACTCGTCCTGCAGGTGTGACTCCAGAAACCAATGAGAACTGCCTGCCTTTGATAAAGACTCAAGACCTCCCATGAACAGCAGACCTGTCTCCAGCAAACTCCAAAAGAAGGGACTCTGAAGCCTCTGGAACGGCCCAAACCTGACACCAAGTCACCACTATACCCACCACCTCTGACCCGCATTGAAGAGGACCTCCAGTGCCAACAAGGTTCCCCAGCCTTCAAGAGTCTAAGTCCATCATGGTTTACCCCCTCCTGGACTCCCCGACGACAACTGCAGCCTCTGCATGCAGCTCCCCTCCAACACGACCACTCCGGTAAAGAAAACCTGACACCTAAGGACATAGCTGTACCTGTCACCCCTGAGCTGAGAATCATGAGGCCTGAGCCCCTCTGTTGGTTCAGTTTGACTGGCCTCCTGGCCAGAGCCTGCAGCCTCTTTTCTCAGTGACCGATTTCCATTGAACAATATTGGGCACCTGACGCTGTTTGGCACCCTGCACCCGACTGCCCCCATGCCGCTGGGTAGTGTACTGCTGGTGCTGCCTTGGACTTGGCCCACTACTCACCTTAAGTCCTGGAGATTGGTCTTGTAGGTCTACCTGTTTGCAGAACTTGTTTTCCTCCCAAAGGATAACATTGCAAATCAAAAACTCTTACTTGTTTACTGGGGAGCATTGTGTGCTTGTGGAGCAGTTCTTAAACCCATTGCTGTTGTTTCATCCCTTTCAATGCAGAGGTCATGTATTATGTTATGCTCTCTAGTCAGTAGGGTTTCTTCCAATTTTTACTAGAGCTTCTTTTGAATATTATCTTTGAATCCTGGTTTCAAACAGTAACATATAACAAAAGAACAATTTGTGAATCAGATAAAGCTGTAAAGATTTGTTAGCTCAAATTGAAAAATGTAAATATCACAAACATACTCTTCCACTAAAGTGAAACAGAATTCCAGATAGTAGTACTGAGCTATTAAAGAAAGAGACAAATGACTAGGTCCATTCGAAAACCAAAAAGCACAAAAAAACTCTGCGATCTTGACACAACACACTCATAAGCACACCTCTAGGGATACATCGGAAGAAGCATTTACATTCATGCACAGCCAGGTACGGTCATTAGAGTATAACCATCATTCTCGAACGACCACAAACAAAGACATACAAGAGCCAGTTCACAATGCCCAAATCGTAATCCTCTTCCCAAAGAAATTCTTTTCATACTACCCTCTTTACAAGTTAACATAACCCTGAAAAACTGTAAGAGGAGAAGTGAAACAACTTCAAGATGATGTAAGACAGGACATCCTATTATAAGAATGCCGTTCAGGCTTCAACCCAGCCAGAGAACAGGGAGTGCACTAGAAAACATCAAAAGGAACCTGTTCATATTCCTAAATAAAGATCATCAAACAGCTGATGAATGCTGCACAGATGGCAAGCATTCGCGGTGCCATGTCAAGAGCTTCCATCTACAGTGATAGTGGGTTTCAGTGTGAATGCCAGTGAACGTTGGCTACTTGGGTATAGAATGAGTTGGATGTTGTACCTGCACAATACCTATGCTCAGGACTATCCACCACTTCAATACATTATTTTTACCACTATCCCGGTTTTTCAACATGGTAAACAAGCCTTTACTGAGTTAGTTGAGCGTACCATCCTACCAGATTAGGACATGTAGTAGACTGAATAACGCATTTGTGATTTTTGATAATGTGTTCTTAAAATGTTACATCCAATAAAATAAAATAAGGATTTCCAAAATGTCTAGCCTATTTTTTCATGCATCGGACAAGGTTTTCACCCACCATTTTGAAATGGGTTTGGAGGATATGTTCTGTCACTCCCAAACATTTGCCACAACTTATTTACTACTCAGATCTGTAGATAACTTAGGCACCTGGCCATGGCCAAAGGGATCTGATCCAAAAGTACTCAAACCATAATGACTTCCTCTGTAGGCTAGTTGGTCTGTTTAATGCTGCTACTATGCAAATCACTGCAGTGAAAGTTGTTATTATTGCTTGCCTTTGGAGCTGTCAGTGCAAGACTGTGACAACTCATGCAAGCTTAGTGCTGCACCAGGCAACAACAGCTTGCCATGCCATCATTTGAAACTTAAAAGGCAGAAGCACAAGAGCCAATCCCACCATGTACCCTAATATCTGCTTTCCAGAAACCTGCTCAGGCCTGAACTGTCCGAAAATACTACTGATGATGTATTGACCAAGGTTGACGGGTGCAGCGACAGAGGAGCCCTGACGGATTATTCACTATGGGTGACTCATGGTCCCTTAAACAACAAAGGATAGACTGTCTTCTACAGTTGTAATATCCACATCCCATGCCCTTGAAATAAAACAAACATTTACCATTATTTCCTCTGACATCCCACCCCTTTCAGCTAAGCCACTGCTTGTTGTTTATTCACCTAAATAATTCCAAAAGGGCAAAAAAGTGGTCTGCCATACACCCCTCTATCAACTGCCCAAATACCTGCTAGCTTGTTTGGGAAAATGAGCCTTGAAGGAATCACAAAGCACTAGACAGGTAAATAAAAAAAGCTGACATTATGACTGAAATACCCTCTCATAAAAGAAAGAAGTGTTGACATGCCCTATTAAGGGCTCTGTGAGGAAGCTTCACATGCATTCTGCACAATGAATTCATAGATAGATAATGATCTAAATCTCTTGGTGGTTGCATACTCTAAGGTATAAGAGAAACGCTCTGGCTTCCGCTGACCAAAAAGGTCTGTTGTTGTAACAGTTGTAGAATATATTGTTGCACTACAGCACATAAGTCTAAGAGGCGCTGTACTTATGTAATGGCTGTCATTCACAATTCAAAAAGTAGGCATACACCAGTGTTTTTGCTTGCCTTGGTGAGCTTTTGCCACAGTAAAAAAAATCTAACTTTTCAGGGTCATTTGCGACCCTGTTCCTCACCAAACACTATCTTGGACAAATTGTGCCACAGGCCTGACACTCCTTAAATTTGTATCTATTCGGGGCCAGAATAAGAACGAAGAACTGCATGCCCTTTGTCTTTGAAGTGCACTCACCAGACTACTGAAAGATATGAGAACTATATGTACAATCTATTTCTTATGTGGAGTAAAATTATACTTCTTCAAAGTGGTGCTCAATGCATTTGCTGAATTTTCCATGTGTCTTCTGAGATAAAAATTTGAATTTTTCGCGAGAACATCAAACATCTATCCCATCCACATGAAAGCCTCTCTCGATATCCTGAGTGGACTGTCAATAAGTTAGCAGACACGCAGACCAAGAACAGAACCGGGCACCCTTGCTTCTAACACAGACATTCCGACGGAAGCCGGGAAGCTCTCGTGCGGCCAGCTGCTTCAGA
This sequence comes from Pleurodeles waltl, assembly GCF_031143425.1. Taxonomy (NCBI): domain Eukaryota; kingdom Metazoa; phylum Chordata; class Amphibia; order Caudata; family Salamandridae; genus Pleurodeles; species Pleurodeles waltl. Next base: position 480,870,380 of record NC_090437.1, on the reverse strand, counting down.
GTGGGCCGCAGTGAGAAATGCAGTTGACTCTGAGCTCTTGTCACCACGTCTCAGTCACTGTACACCTGCCCCGCTTGTCACTCTCGCCCTGAAGTCTTGCAGGGGCTCGAGAGCCCAAGCCATTAAGGTGGTTTAAACTAGGTTTAGCCCAGGAACCAAAGTGTAACATGCGTGCCACATGTGGCCCGTGTTAGAGAATTTAAACTGTGATATGCGGACAGGAGCAGCAGCTGCTATGCCCGTGTTAACTATGAACCGAAGTTAGCATGTCCCGAAAAGTATCATGAGAGATATACTTTTTTATATGTTGGGTTTATACTAGAGAAATAATAAGCCTACCTACAAATGAAGACAGTATGTATGTTATCAAATAAATCATAAAAAGGATACAGTAGCTGTTCAATTTGTAAACTGTGAGTTGTGCCTATATTACCATAGGAAATGAAGGCTTTTTTTTAAATACACACTGCACTAGATTTGTTTTCCAGCAAATTAGCCAGCAAAAACTTTCCACTTCACTTAGCAGTTAATCTAACCGCCTTGAATTAGAAACGTTAAAATCCAACATTTTGTTTCCTATCAAAAAGATTTTAAATCTTCTATGATGTCTCTTGTATGTAATCCCTTTTATGCATAAGTAATTTTTTATCTTTACATGGAATGTGTTTTCTATATTCTATCAATCACGTGCAGAGAGTACGGTGCAATAGTGCTACCTAAAACGTTACACACAAAAATACATATACGTTTAGCTACAAGTATCAGACATACTTGTGTGAGTTGCCCTATTATACATTTTAATTCCCTTTGTGAAAACTAGAAGATGCCTTCTGGGTGCTGGGCTCTATTTAAAAAAAAAAATTGTTTATTGATTTATTCATATCTATTATTTATTTCTATTTTCTCCTACCCTATCACTCCATGCATTTACCCCATTACTCAAAGTTTTTACAGTGAACAGTTTTATTTACCTCCATGCTTATTTGTGATATCCAAATCATGTTTACTCAAAGAAAGCACCTTTGCAACACAGGTAGGGTCCCCTTCCGACCCTTACCCCAACATAGGTGTGGGAATTACGGTATGCTCAACCTGTCTCCGTGTGCACCCTTTCATTTTAGTTTCCATCACTTAGGAACAGAGTAAGGCTTGTAAGACAGTTGCACATAATGTAAAAGTATAAGATGTTTCAGACCTGGCATCCTTGGTGTGGTCTCCAATAAGTTTTGCTTCTACTTCCCAGGTTGTTGTTGTGTGCTGTACTCTGTTTTTGTTAGTCTGGGCACTTTACCACTTTACAACTGCTGACCAGTGCTAAAGTGCAAGTGTTCCCTATGCGAAATAGTATGTGTAACTGGATTTTCCATAATTGGCATATTTGATTTAGTAGTAAGCCCCTAGTAAAGTGCACTAGAGATGCCTAGGGCCTGTAAATCAAATGCTGCTATTGGGCCTGCAGCACTGATTGTGCCACCCACATAAGTAACCCTGTAAACATGGCTCTGACCTTCCACTGCAGTGTCTGTGTGTGCAGTCCCTTTTTGTGCATGCAAGGCACCCCTAAGGTAGGCCCTAGGTAGCCCCATGGGCAGGGTGCAGTGTATGTTAAAGGTAGGACATGTACATGTGTGTTTTTACATGTCCTAACAGTGAAATACTGCCAAATTTGGTTTTCACTGTTGCAAGGCCTATCTCTCTTGTAGGTTAACCTGGGTGCTGCCTTTAAATGTTCTTAAAGTGCAGTTTCCCTCTGAGAGCAGATAGAAATAAGGAGTTTGGGGTCTCCGAACTCACAATTTAAAAATACTTATTTTAGAGAAGTTGTTTTTTAGATTGTTAGTTTGAAAATGCCACTTTTAGAAAGTAGGCATTTTCTTGCTTAATCCATTCTGTGACTGCCTCTTTGTGGAATCCCTGTCTGGGCCAGACTGACAGTTGGGCTGTTTATGAATCTCCTCTAGACTGTGAAACAGAGTGAGCTGTGGTGTAGTATGCATATCCTGATGATACATCTGGGCTAGAGTGGAGGGAGGAGTGGTCACTTACATTTGAATGGGCTGTGCCTGCCCTCACACAATGAAGTCTCCAACACCCTGGTGTGTTCTGGGGCCTGGCCTGGGCAAGGCAGGATCCTGTAAACACTGGGACTTCTCTTTGAAGATGGGCAACTTCAAAGGCAGAAAAGGTATAGGTATGGACCCAAAACCCCAGACTTTAGATTTTCTTCAAGATCACTTCTGGATTCAAGAATAGCTGTAGAGCTCAGGAGAAGTGCTGCCCCTGCCTGTGTCTGTGCTTTGTTGTGCTATCCTGCACTTGCTGCTTCTGCATGTGAAAGGGGACAAAACCTGGACTTCGTGGTACATTAATGCTTGAGAAGAATCTCCAAGGGCTTGGACTGAACTTGCCCCCTGTTCTGAAGTCTCAGGGCCATCAAAGATTTCCTCTGCCTGTACCTGGACTCTCTGCTGAGACTCCTGCACTCCTGCCAAGTGCTGAGACGCCTGCCAAGTGGTGCCTAATCCAGTGTGGTGTCCACTTTGTAGTGTTTCACTGTATTACTGTGTGTGTTGGAAACAAATACTTTATACGTTGCTTCTGGTGTAAGCCTTTCTGCTCATGCCAAGCTACCAAGGGGGTGAGTGGGGTTAACCAGGTGTGTTTCTCTTTTGCCCTAACTAGAGTGAGGGTCCTTGCTTGGATATGGGACAACCTGACTACCAACCAAAGACCCCATTTCCAACAAGATGATATCTACAAATGCATACTCATCATAATATATGGGAGTCTTTGAGAAAAGCATAAATTGAGGTGGCTGAAGTCTGTCTGCACTGCAGTGCATTCCTTCTTTGTAAAGGGAAACATTATCATTAAACATTTTCAATTTTTCCCATACCAACTCTGCTAATAGCACATAGTGCATATCACCCTGTATACATTAAAAACAATCAGAGCAGAGTTTATGCAACCCATGTAGGAAGTGATGCAATATCTATTTGTATCATTATGCTTCTTAATGAACTTATGGTACTTGTCCCTCTCAATTGCCTCAGTAACTAAATCCATGGATTTTGCACTTCGCGATACTTTGTCCCTCAGTGCTTGAAATGGGCAGGTACTGTCCGGTACCAAGTACTTGCACTTCTTTAATTTGGAAAGGATAGTACTCAGCACTGCTGCAATACATATAATGGGAGAGTACCAGCACTTCTCAACAGCAAATAGGCACTCTAATTAGTGAGTACCTGCACTTTTCTATTCCCATTTAAAGCTCTGTTCACACCCACCTATGCTCTAAACTAATTAGAGCACCAGTCACCCCCCACTTAATTGGAAGCAGGAGTCTGTGCCCCATTTATCTCACATCTGGACATCGACAATACCATTTTAGTGGGAGTGCCTCAAGCAAACACCTTGTTTCTCTCAAAGCTGATCTTCATTGTATGGCAACATTCATTTCTTGAGGCAGTACAATCATATATCCCGAATACTTCAGTTGCAGCTCGCACTGCGTGAAACAGATGAGGTGGGGTGGCGCAGGAGGGCTGCAGGGGAGGATCCGGTGGGTATAAAAATTATATAGAAAAAAAAAACACTTCCCTCCTCGGTCACACCGCTCCTCTCCTCACATGCTTTCAGGCTGCAGGCAAAGGCTCCCAGCCTGCCCTGCGGCCAATCCTGCTGCTCAGAGCAGCGTCAGGATTGGCTTGGAGTGCCCTGGCTGGTCACTCCCAGGCAGACTGGAAGCCTCTGCAGACTCTCTCCAGCCTGCAGAGAGCCCTGTGCCAGCAGCAGCACCACACCAGTAGACCCCACTGCAGACTGTATCATGAACCATGATACGGCCTGGCAGTGTTTTCGCAGCAGCACCCTTTTCCGTCTCCTGCCGAAGGACCACCTCACAACAGGTAAGTCGGGTGGTCCGACAGGGGTGTTGTGTGTGTGTATGGGGTGTGTGTATGTCTGAGCGTGCGTGTATGCGGGTGTGTGTTGCATGTTGTACATGTGTGCATGTCTGGAGGTGTGAGTGCGTATATGTTGAGTTGTGTGAATGTGGGTGTGCCTGTATGTATGTTAGTGTGTGTGGATGTGTGCGTGAATGGATGTGGGAATGAGTGTGTGTATGCGTGTGTTCCTGAGTGCATGAAGGTGCGTGTATGTAGTGGGGGGTCTGGGGAGGGGGGAGGATGGGGGGAATCTTGGGAGGGGAAGGGGGGCCAAGAAGACCCCTATCAGTGACAGGGAAAGGATTCCCTGTCACTGATTGTGCCTACCGCCATGGTTTTTGTGGTGGAAAGGTTGCCACGAAAACCATGGTTGTAGGCGGGGTCATAATCCAGCAGGCGGGCAAGTGACGGCCGCCGGGCTGGAGATTGAAGTCTCCAGCCCGGCGATCGGTGTGGTACATTGGCGGTCTGGCTTTAGCCAAACCGCCAATGTCTTAATATGGAGGAAAGTACCACCAGCCTGTTGGCAGTACTTTCCTCTGTATTAACGCCGTCCACCGGGGTCATCATGACCCCCTAAATCATCAAAAAACAAAGTCCAGCATACCATCAAAAACAGGAGGTCAGAAGGCAAAATGACAGGGGAAACACACCAAAAGATGCCAAGTCTAACACATGTCTTCTCCAGCTAGAGTAGGGAGAACTTGCCAACCTCTTAAGAGTTCTCCTCACTAAGGTGGAAGTACCTGGACAGATCATCAGCGTTGGTGAGTTCTGTGCCAGGATGGTGTTTCACCTCAAAGTCCATCCACTGTGGGGAAATTGACCAACTCAACAGTTTTGGGTTCTCACCCCTCATCTGCATTAACCATCTGAGGGGCCGGTGGTCAGTCTGAACCTGGAAGTGAAACCCAAACAAGTAGAGTCTTAGCTTCTTCAGTGCCCAAACCACAGCAAAAGCTTCCCTTTAAATTGCACTCCACTTCTGTTCCCTGGGGAGTAGGCTCCTGCTAAGGAAGTCTACAGACTGGTCTAGGCCCTCTTCGTTTAGCTGTGAAAGTGCAGCTCCCACACCATGCTCTAAATCATCTGTCTGTACCACAAACTCCTTGGAGAAGTCAGGGGCCTGCAGGCCGGGTGATGTTCACATGGCCTCCTTCAGGGTGTCAAACGCTGTTTGGCACGCCTCAGTCCAGATCACCTGTCTATGCTGCTTCATGGAAGTCAGCTCTGTCAAGGAGGCAACAATGGTGCCATACCACTTGACAAATCTACTGTAGTACCCGGTGAGGCCTAAGAAGGCTCTCACCTCTGTCTGGGTTTTGGGGGGTACCCAAGACCGAATGGCATCAATCTTGAGTTGTAGAGGCAACACCCGGCCACCTCCTACCTGATGTCCCAAGTACACCAATGACCCCTGCCCTATCTTGCACTTACTGGTTTTGATAGTGAAGCCTGCGGCTTACAGTGCCTTCAAAACCTCCCAGGGGTGGTGCAAGTGGTCCTTCCAACTGGAGCTGAAAACAGCAACGTCATCAAGGTAGGTGGCACTGAAGTTTTTGAGCCCAGCCAGGACCTGATTGACCAGCCTCTGGAAGGTGACAGAGGCATTCTTCAACCCAAAGGGCATGACCCGGAACTGCCTCTCTGGAATTGAGAACGCCGACCTCTCCTTGGCCCCATCAGTTAAGGCAATCTGCCAGTACCCATACACTAAATCAAACATGCTGAGGAACTTGCCAGCCTCCAACCGATCAATAAGTCCATCTGCTGTGGAGATGGTGTGGCGTCAGTCTTGGTGATGGCATTGAGCCCACAGTAGTCCACACAGAACCGAAGTTCTGGTGTTACACCAGGTGCATCAGCCTTAGGCACCAAATGCACTGGGCTGGACCAAGAGTTGCTGGAGTGTTCAATCTCCCCTAAAGCCAACATCTTGGATACCTCATCTTTGATGCTGGCCTTCACTCTGTCAGCTAACCTGTAAACTTTGTGTTTCACAGGCAGGCACTCCCCAGTGTCCACATCATGCGTGCATAGATGGGTGACACCTGGAGTGAGTGAGAACAGAGTTGAAAATTGTCCCAGTAACTGGCGAAAGTCACTCTGCTGCTCCAGAGTCAGAGAAGGGGAGAGGACCACCCATTCTACTGACCCATCTTGCTCCCTGACAGACAGGAGGTTGGGGAGAGGTTCACTCTCCTCTTCCACCCCATCATCTGTAGCCAGAAGCATTGTTAACTCAGAATTCTCAAAGTGGGGTTTTCACATGTAGGACCCTCAAGGGGTGCCTTGGAGTCTGCAAATTCCCCAAGTAGGTGACATCACTCTTGCACTCCTTTACTTCAAATGTCCCTGAGCACAAGGCTCTACTAGGGCCATGACCCACACTTTCTGGCCAGGCTGAAACTCAACCAGAGTGGTACAACGAACACGGAGACCCAGGAGAGCCAATCTGATGCAAAGCCGGAACCGGGGAGCAACCGCGAGGAACGGGGAGAGCGGAAAAGCCAGCCACATCCCTGTAGGGATGTGGCTCTTCCAGGTACCTGACCGCTTGCGCGGTCAACTATCTGAGCAGGTGGGGGAGGTAGGGAGGGACAGGGGAGGAGGGCTGGAGCAAGGGGAACCATGGGAACCAAGAGGTGAAGAGGACAAAGACCTTGTGAGAAAGTACAGAATAGGTGAAGGCACCTATTGAGCACTGTAAATTTTACGTTTGTGTGTTCTGCTACCTTCTTTACACTGCACCAACACAAAAACAATCTAAAGAAAGAAAGAAAAAAGAAAGATAATTAAAGAAACCCAAACCCTGAAACCAACACAGGGCTCTTGGGTGGCACTAATTAAAAAACACTTGTCTGTTCAAATAGAGGATTCCCCCACCCCTAATCACCCCAACTTGCATGCACACAGAAAAAATTAATAAAACAGAAAATAAAATAGGAGAAAACACTTGCCTAACAACAGCTTCTCATTTGCTTTTCCCCCCTTCTTTCACCTGTTGTTTGGGAATGGAAGGCAGAAGAATTCTTGACATCCTATGGAGATAAACAAATAAACTGTCACACAGGGAAGGAAACAGGAGACATAATACAAATACATCGTCCCAACATAGTCTAAGGAAACATTAGAACTCTGTATTGGTTACAAATAACGTACGTCCATTCAAATATACATAGCGTACAGGACTTTATAGACTGAATATAAGCATTAAAGAACTCCTTGGATCCAACCCCCTGTCACAGATGTGTCCGATGTCGGATTTAAAGACATTCAGTACAGGGTAGAAAGCCATGGAGGTGAAACTAACCCTCTCTGACATGATCGCCCAATTGCCCGAAGGGCAGACACCTACAGCTCTTATGGGAAGAACAAGTTAAGGAGGCTCGTTCTGATAAAGACGGTCTGCAGAACGCATTAAAGAATCAAGCTACCATAATAGCCAGTAATCAGTTGGTACATGAAACATCCCTAACAAAACTGACGGAAACCATTGCTGCTACTAGGGTACATCCAACGGTACCCAGCTCCGTTCTGCAAAAATATCAGGAAGGAGAAGACACTGACTACTTCTTTACTAATTATGAGAGGGTTGCCACATCCGCCAATTGGCCACGTGAGCGATAAGGCCAGTATATCGCACCCCTTGTGACAGGAACTCTACAATCAGCCTACCAAGCTGTCAACCCAGGGGGTGACACCTTTTCGGGACATAAAGAAGGCTATATTAGAGCGGATGGGACTGGACAAGGAGAGTTATCTCCTACATTTCCGGCGGACCAAGTGGAATGCATCAGAGAATCCCCAGCTCTCTTTTACCAAGTACAGGATGAGGGATGTAAGTGGTTGAACAACACAGAGAGTAATAAAGAGGAACTTTTACAGGCCATATTACTGGAGCAATATTTAGATGCACTGCCCGCAAACACAAGAAATTGGATAAGACAACATCCCAATGTTACTATTTCTTCTGCGATTGAGTTAGTATGCACATATCACAGAGCTCCAGATTTTTGAGTGACCCAGGGAAAAAGCCTACCACCAGTTCAAAAGGCTCCACATCCTCCCACACTCACAAAGACTACGGAATTTCCCATAGATGAAAACCCAACTGGGCTTTTTCTGATTAAGGAAACCCTTTCAACACCCCAATGTTATAATTGTATGGAGTGGGGCCTCATAGCATGGAATTGCCCCACAAATGCCCACCCCCTGATCCAATGGAGAAAGGTCTGTCTAGAAGAAGAGTCTTATGGGCAGGAGGGAAAACTCCCCAATACATGACTAGCTTGGCTGTAAACCATATACCCAAACAATCCCTAGTAGATTCCGGATGTAGCCAAAGCATAATTAACGAAAACCTGGTTACTCAGGAACAATGGTTACGCTTGTGATCATCACAAGCGTACATGGGGACAGCAAGAGATATCCAGTGGCCGAGATATCAATAAACTGGAGAGGCTGGGAAGAGAAAGTCCGGGTGGGAAGGATTCCCCATCTAGTAGAGGACATTATTATATGCACTGATTACTCCACTTTTCAGTTCCTCCTGGAAAGCATCAACAGGCAAAATCCCATGAAGTCGTGGTTGCAAGAGACACCCTTCTCCCAGGAGGAAATTGAACAGACTAAAGATAAGGATCAAATGACCAAAAGTCAGAAAAGTAATCAAAAAGCAGCATACCGGTTGAATAAAACAAGGGGAGGCATGGAAAGTGTTCCCGAAGAGAAAAGAGTACTGTCTAATTCAGGGGAATTCAGGGTATGCCAGAGGGATGACCCTACCCTTAAACACGCTTGGACTACAACGTTCGCTAACCCTGCAGATCAGGTGGGTGCCTATTTTCTGGCCAAAAATGGGTTGTTATACAGGTGTTTCCAACAACAGTAAGCCCTGAAATCACAGCCGGTTGCTCCCCGAAGATACAGGGAACAGGTCCTTCATTTGGCCCATGGTCAGGTGGTAGGAGGGCACTTTGGTAGAGGCAAGACAGAGGAATACTTACTACGCTGTTTCTATTGGCCAGGAGTATTCATGACTTCAGGAGACACTGTCAAGCATGTCCTAAATGTCAATTGGTTAAGCCCAGTAATGAGCCACAGGCCCCACTATTCCCGTTACCCATAATTGAAACACTTTTTTCCAGAGTAGGAATGGACTTGGTGGGTCCACTTGTAGCTTCATCTAAGGGTTATCAATACATATTAGTATTGGTGGTTTATGCTACTAAAATACCCTGAACCCATCAAGTTCACCGGTATGACGACTAAAAGCGTAGCACAGGTAATGATTGGCTTCTTCTCGAGAGTGGGTTTTCCTAGAGAAGTCCTTACTGACCAAGGAACCACTTTCATGTCGCGTTTAATAGCCGAAGTCTGTCAGTTGCTAGGAGTCCGACAAACATGTACCTCTGTCTATCATCCACAGATGGATGAACTGGTAGAGCCATACAATAAAACTATCAAAAGCTTATTAAGAAAGACCATAACCGAGACAGGAAAAGACTGGGACAAAAATGTTACCTTTAGTTTTATATGCTCTCCAGACTCATGTTCTGGCATCCTCTAGACATAGTCCATTTAAACTGTTATTTGGGAGACAGCCACGAACTCTGTTAGATATGGCCGCAGAGCAGTGGGAAGAAACAGAGGAAGAGTCTTGAGACATACTGACATCTGCCAGAGAGTTAACAGAAAAGTTACACACTGCGTGGGAGGAGGTAAGATTCCATCTCGAAGAAAGTCAGAAAAGACTAAAGAAACAATATGACTTGGGAAAGAAATTAAGAGGCCTGTCAATAGATAGCAAGATCCTGAATCTCTTACCCACAACTGACAACAACCTTCTGGCTAAATGGCAGGGTCCCTATAGAGTAACTGAGAAAATAACCCCTGTAACATAAAGAATTGAAATCATAGAGGGTTCAAGAAAAGCCAAATATTAATTTGCTGAAAAATTGGGAAGAGAATAATACACCTATCCCTCCAAATGAGGCAGCCTTATTCATTCCAAAACAAACCCCTTAGATATTCCTCTACTACCCACCCTAGGAGAAGAAGATCAGGTAACAGAACCCTCCTATGGAGTATAATTAACCGAAGAACAAAGAACACAAATAAAATTGGTGATTGAAAGAAACAAGAAGGTATTCTCAAAAACCCATGAAGAACTAATGTGATTAAACTTCGAATTAGAACCACAGAAGGGACGATTGCTAGACAGATACTGTATCCCCTTCCTGGAGCACGATGACAGCTGGTAGAAAAAGAGGTGAAAGACATGTTAGAGGCGGTTATTATAGAGACATCCACTAGTCCATGGTGTTCTCCAGTGGTTTTAGTACCAAAACCAAATGGAAGTATCAGATTTTGCATTGACCTTCACCAGCTTATTTTCATGTCACAGTTTGATACTTATCCCATGTCCCGGGTCGATGAGTTAATTGAGCGCCTAGGCCAGGCCCGGTTTCTAACTACCCTAGATCTCACAAAAGAGCACTCGCAAATCCCTCTGAACCCCTTGGATAGAGAGAAGACAGCCTTCTCTTCACTTTCTGGACTTTATCAATTCACAGAATTGCGTTTTGGACTACATGGAGCCCCTGCTGCTTTTCAAAGATTGATGGATGTAATTTTAAGACCCCACCAGGAATATGAAGCAGCGTATCTGGATGACATCATTATATATAGTCACACATGGGACCAACATTTGGAACAACTGTCCAGAGTTCTACAAGCCCTAGAAGAGGCAGGATTGACTGCAAATGTAGAAAAGTATAAGATATCCCAGACTTCCATTAATTATCTTGGCTGTGTCATTGATGGTGGGAAAATTAAACCTCAAATGGACAAGGTCGATACCATCAAAAGGATACCTGTACCTAAAAGTAAACAAGACTTAAGGGCCTTCTTAGGGATGGTAGGGTACTGTAGGAGATTTATACCTGATTACTCCACCCTAGCAGCGCCCCTAACAAACCTTCTAGAAAGGCTTGACCCAGCAAGATAACTCAGTTGACTGATACCAGGTATCAAAGTTATCTGACACTCAAAGAACTCCTAACTACTGAACCTGTGTTACAATGTCCCAACTTTAAATAATGATTTTTTTTTTAAAGACAGATGCGTCAGATCAGGGATTAGGGGCTGTCCTTTCGCAGGCTGATGACGAAGGACAACCAAATCCTGTTGTGTACATTAGCAGAAAGTTATTGCCAAGGGAAGAGGACTATCCCACCTTGGAGAATGAATGTTTGGCTATCAAATGGGCTGTTGAGGGCCTCCAATACTACTTGTTACGTAGACCTTTTTTGCTCCTCACAGATCATGCCCCTTTAACCTGGTTGGTTAGACATAAGGACTCAAATGCAAGGGTTCTTAGGTGGTTCTTATCCCCCCAACCCTTTATGTTTCAGGTCTGACATACTCTGGGATCCTTGTTGACCAAAGCTGACTATTTATTGAAATATCCTACCGACTCGTGGCTACGACAGCCACTCTCTGGGGAGAGCAAGTGTGACAGGGCCCGGAATCAAAGGAGGGTGGGGCGATGTTTGAGCCCTCCAGAGGGACTCAGAAGAACTTATTTGACGCAAGCATGAAGGAATGTGCTTACGTCACCCAGGGTTCCCTGAGACGGAGAAAAGCAGGAAGCGAGAAAGAAGATGAGAGGTGCAAGCCAGAAGACAGACACGAGGAGGAAGCAGGACGGCCGGAGGAGGAGGAGGAGAGACGTGAGGAACGGGGAGACCCAGGAGAGCCGATCCGAGGCAAAGCTGGAACCGAACACGAGAGCAGGGGAGCAGCCATGACGAATGGGGAGAGCGGAAAAGCCTGGATGGATGTGGCTCTTCCAGGCACGCGACCGCTTGTGCGGTCAACTATCAGAGCTGGTGGGGAAGGTAGGGAGGGACCGGGGAGGAGGGCTGGAGCAAGGAGAAGCACAGGCACCAAGAGATGAAGACGACAAAGACCTTGTGAGCAAGTACAGAATAGGGGAAGGCACCTTATGAGCACTGTAGTTTTTATTTTTCTGTGTTCTCAAAACAACTCAAAACCAATATAAAGAAAGAAAGAAAAAAAGAAAGAAAATTAAAGAAACCCAAACTCCTGAAACAAACACCGGGCCCTTGTGCAGCACTAATTTAAAAAACTCTTGTCTGTTCACAAAGAGGATTCCCCCAACCCTAATCACCCCAACTTGCATGCACACAGAAAAAATGTATAAAACAGAAAATAAAATAAGAGAAAACACTTACCTGACAACAACTTTTCATTTGTTTCTCTCCCCTTCTTTCGCTGGTTACTTGAGAGTGGAAGGCAGATGAATTCCTGACGCCCTATGGAGAGAAACAAAGAAACTGTCACACAGGGAAGGAAACAAGAGTCATCATACAATTACATCATCCCAACATGGTCTAAGGAAACATAAGAACTCTGTATTGGGTACAAATAAAGTATGTCTGTTTAAATATACATAGCGTAGAGCACTTTATAGACTGAATATAAGCATTAAAGACCTCCTTGGATCCAACCCCCTGTCACAATGGCCTTTATGTACATGGACATAAAGATGGTACCCGGGTCAGATATCACCTCCTTGTGGAAACCCACTCGGGTAAAAATCCCCATCAGTACCTGGGCCACAACGGTCCACAGCACAACGCTGTCACTGTTCTCAGAGGGATAGCTTCAGGGTACCGGGTGGCATGGTCCACCAAGACTAAGATGAACCTGTTGCCCAGGGCTGTCTTGGAGTCCAGAGGCCCTACTATGTCAATGCCCACCCACTTGAAGGGGGTGCTCACAACAGGAAAGGGTTGGAAGAGAGCTTTACATTTCCCTCCACTTTTGCCACTTGCTTGGCAAGTCTGGCAGGTCCTACAGAAAGCATCTGTATTTTTACTCATTAGGAGCCAGTAGATGTGGATGAGAAGCCTGTCAAAGGTCTTGCCCTGCCCCAAATGTCCTGCCAGAGGTACATCGTGAGTCAAACCCAGTAGGAGGCTCTGACGTGCTGGGGTATCGCGAGCACATTGTCTGCCCCAGGCTTAGCAGCCTTAGGTTTTCTATACAGGATACCATTCTCCCAATAGATCAGGTGATTCTTGGGCTCAGCGCCAGCTGCCTGGTCCTCAGTCTGCTGCGTAAGACCTATGAGAGTAGGGCACACATTCTGACCTGGAACTTCACCCTGGTGGTACCTCCTTCTTGCTGTTAATGGGTCAGCTTAGGTAGGTCTTCCGGTTCTGCCATTTGTTCTCCTGTAGGAGCAGGGGGAATCCACCTCGAGATAAGCCTCCTCCCGGACCATGAGCAAGGGGTTTCCCGCACCCCTTGCCTTTTCTCTTGGCAAGCCCTGGCCCACTGTTTCAGACTCCAGGTCTTTCTGATCAACCTGACTGGTTGCCATCGACCGAGTGGTCACACGCGCCCACTCTGGCAACCCCAGTATCACCAAGTATGACCTGAGCTCCACCTCCTTCCAGGCGGACGTCTCCAGGTCGGTGCCTAGCAGACAGTCAACAGGCATGGTGGGTCTCACAGCTACCCTAAAGGAACCTGAGACCCCCCTCACTCAAAGGGAGCCTGCGCCACCTTACACTGGCACTCTGAGTTGTCATCTGCAACTACTTGGTGGAATACACCAGGGACTATCTGCTCTTCAGAAACCAGGTGACACTGGACCGTAGTCTTAAGTATCTCTGAGCGCCTCTACTCTCTACCGATTGATGGTCACCCACTGCCTGTATTTTTCAGTGTTATCAGGCATTAGGTTTCTCTCGACTATCTCACCATCCCCTAGTGAGACATGGGTCATCTCAGTTGGTTCTCCACACCCACCTGGGACCAACTCCTCCCCAAGGGCTACTCTGGCCAATCCCTTGGCCTGCCCACCGGTGGGTGGCTGTGTCCACTTGGGGCATTTGGGATCCCCCTTCAAGTGACCCACCTTCAAAGTATTTACAGGGTCCCGTCTCTGCAGGCTTTCCTGAAGAGGCCCATGGTTTCTCATCTCCTAGGGGGGTGGGAATTCTTACCCTGTGTACTAGAATGTGGCCCTTTGGAGAACTCCTTTTGTTCACCCTTGTCCCCCCACTCTATTGCTGTGGACCCTGCCCACCTTTGGTGGAGTCTTCCCCATACACCTTCTTGTGGACCCTGGTACTCACCTGGCGGTCCACCTCCATTGCAAGCTTCCTGCGGTCATCTGGCTTACTATCAGTCAAGTGGTGGTGCAGTTTTGCAAAACACAGACTAAACGAGTGCTTCCATGCAATTAAGTTGTACCACCCTGAAAGTCTGTGACATTACTACCCCTCATCCAACCATCCAGTGACCTGCAAAAAACATCCACACATTCTAACCAGATCTGCAAATCAGTTTTCTTACTCCTTCTAAACTGGTCCCTGAACTTGTCATGAGTGAGACCATACCTGGTGAGAAGGGCCTCCTTTATGTCAGAATAGGTGAGGTTGTACCCCTTACCCAAAGCTAACAAAGTGTCCCTCCACTCCTCTGTGAAGTGGTTCCACAATCCTGCTCCCCAATTCTTCTCAGGGACTCCATTCATGTGGATAGATGCCTCAGATCCCTGAAACCACCTCTGGATATCATCTCTCTTCTTGCACTCCCTACCTACATTCTTGGTAATGTGTACTACACGCTCTGAGTGCCACGAGGTATTGCTGCCACAGATCTGCTTCTCTGATCCAGCTCCTTTGCTCTGAGCTTGTGGCCTAAAAGCATCTTCCTTTCCTCCATGCCTTGCTTCTCCTTTTGGTCCTCCATTTTTAACCTCTCCAACTCTCTCTGATGTCTCCTAGTTTCCCTCCTGTCCTCTAGCTCTTCTTGGGTCAGACCCTTGGAAACATTACTCCCCCCTGACAGCTACAGCACACTCAGCACATCTTCCCTTGGATTTGGCTCAACGGTCTCCCTAATCCTTGGATCATCTTCAGAATACCCACTGGCATTTCTGGCTGCTACCCAGGCCCTCAGTGCATTTTGTAGCTCCTCCTTCTAGGTGAGGCCTCTAACTTGGACTTTGAGGCTTTTGCAAACTAACTTCAGTTCCTTCACAGTGTATGTTTCCAACCTATCCTCCTCAAAATCCAAACCCAGGGATGTAACTAATTATGCTCTTTACTGCAACATGATGTAGTAGGAAGTTCAATTTGAAATGAAGACCAAAAATAGATCAATGAAAAAATCCCAAACCAAAAAGCCTGTATGTGGTATGTAGTGGTCTGCGAGATGGTAGTAGTGTACACCAATCCCTGTAGGTCTAGTGCAAATGCAAGTCTTATCCGCACCTCTGTCAAACAGTGTTAGAAATGGGGTCTCCGGTTGGTAATCGGCTTGCACCCTGTTCAAGTAGGGACCCTCACTCTAGTCAGGATAAGGAAGATACCCAGCTCAGATAGCCCATGCTCACCCCCTTGGTAGCTTGGCACGAGCATTCAGGCTTATCTCAGAAGCAATGTGTAAAGCATTTGCACATAACACACAGTAATACAGTGAAAACACTACGAAAGGACACCACACCAGTTTTAGAAAAATAGCCAATATTTATCTGTGTAAAACAAGACCAAAATGAGAAAAATCCAACAATACAATAATAAAGATATGCATTTTGCAAGAATGACTTAAAAATACAGTTCCGTGAAGTCGATATCTCCGTCTGGGGCTATCACAGCATCATGAACAACAAATCCAACAGTTCAGGCTGGCTGCGGCGTTGTGGGCCAGCTATGGTGTCGGGAACACCTGCAAAACAGTACCTTGGAAATGCAGGGCATTGTGATCCTCGCAATGAGATCCGGAGTGCGGCGTCATTGGCGTTACAGGTGATGGTTCCGGAGCTCGGTGCAGGGGTCGTCGGGCCCATGAAGCCACACGTGTTGCAGATCGAACTCTGGCTTGATGACGAAGTCAGGAGCGATGATGTTGATGGCGTCGGGGCTGCAGTGGAAAGTGGGATGATGCAACATGTGGTGCCCACATGTCATGATGCAGGCAGTGGCTCAGTGATGGCGTCTTGCGGCATCAGTAAGACCAGGGCTGCGGTGTGAAGCAGGGCGAGGCGGTGCGACGTGCAGTGTCTCCAGGTTACGGTGCAGGCAGCATCGTCATCATTGCTGAAGTGATGTCGTCGGTAGGCCCAAGGCGGCAGTATGACATGGGGTGGACTCTGTGCGGTGCCCACAGGTCGGGGACGCTGGAGTAGATGGCGCTGGCATCGACTGGGGCTGCGGTGCATGACGGTGCTTTGTGTACCTCACAAGCGGTGTCCAGGGGATATGGTGCAGGCAGTGACATCGGTGTCAGCTTAGAGCGGCAGTGTCGGGGATACCACAGCTGTAGTGTGACCAAGGTGATGCGGAGTGTGGGACTTACAAGTCACGGTGCAAGCAGGGGCTCGGTGACAATGTCAGATGGCGTCATCGGTGAGACCTGGGTTGCGGTGTGATGTGGGGCACGGCTCTATGTGGCAGCGTCAGGTCACGGTGCAGGCAGCAGCGTCATTGACAGCGCTGTGGTGGTCCTTCTTCTGTTGAAGCTCAAAACAAACAGTTCTCAGTGCTGTAGGCAGATGAAGCTGAAGTCTTTCATATCCTTGAGATTTCCAACAGGAGGCAAGCTCTACTTCAAGCCCTTGGAGAAACTTCACAAGCAAGATACACAGTCTTTGTCCTCTTTAAGTCAGAAGCAGCAACTGCAGACCAACCCAACAAAGCGCACACAGCGAAGGGGCAGTTCTCCTCCTCCATCTCTTCAGCTCTTCTCCTTGGAAGAGGTTCCTCTTGATCCAGAAGTGTTCTTGAAGTCTGGAGTTTTGGGTCCACTACTTATACTCCTTTCTGCCTTTGAAGTAGACAAACTTCATAGAAAAGTCTCTGTTATTGACAAGATCCTGCCTTGCACAGGCCTGGGCCCAGACACACACCAGGGGTTTGGAGACTGCATTGTGTGAGGACAGGCACAGCCCTTTCAGGTACAAGTTGTCAGCTCCTCACTCCCCACTCTAGCCCAGGAGACTCATCAGGATATGCAGGCTACACCCCAGCTCCCTTTGTGTCACTGTCTAGAGGGAATTCAAAACAGCCCAACTATCAGTCTGATCCAGACGTGGAATACACAAGCAGGCAGAGGCACAGAATGGTTTAAGCAAAAAAAGTCCACTTTCTAAAACTGCCATGTTCAAACTGACAATTCAAAAAACAACTTTACCCAATGGAGTATTTTTAACACGTGGGTTTGGAGACCCCAAACTCCATATCTCTAGCTGCTCCCAATGGAGAACTACACTTAAAAGTTTTTGGCAGTATTTCACTGTTAGGACATGTAAAACACATCAGTGCATACCATACCTTTAACATACACTTCACCCTGCCTATGGGTCCCACCTTATGGGTGTCTTACATGTAGTAAAAGGGAAGGTTAGGGCCTGGCAAATGGGTACACTTGCCAGGTCAAATTGGCAGGGCTAGACTCCACACACAAACACTACAGTGGCAGGTATGAGACATGTTTACAGGGCTACTCATGTGGGTGGCACAATCAGTGCTGCAGGCCCATTAGCAGCATTTGATTTACAGGCCCTGGGCACCTCTGGTGCACTTTACTAGGGACCTACCAGTAATCAAATAGGCCAATCATGGGTAAATCATTCACAAATACAATTTACACAGGGAGCACCTGCACTTTAGCCCTGATCTGCAGTGGTAAAGTGCGTAGAGGCACTGAATCAGAAGAAAAAGTCCAGCACACCATGAAAAACAGGAGGTCAGAAAGCAAGAAGACAGAGGAAACATGTCAAAAGATGGCAGGTCTAACACATGTCCCCTCCAGCTAGAGTAGGGACAACTACCCACCCACTTGCAGGCCCAATCAGAGACTCATGTACTCAAACATAGACCCACTTAGACACTCACACCGACTCATAAACCCACTTTGACACTCATGCAGCCACTCACAAAACCACTCAGACATTCAATTCCTCGCCATGCAGTTTTCTCATCAATAATTTTACTGCAAATGTTACAGTGATATTATGAATGATGTTATCAAAGATGTCATGAGTGATGTGATAAATGGGGTAATCAGCAGGGCATGGCGAGGACACAAGTTATAGTTATCTTAGGGCACGAGTTGTAGTTATTTGAGCTAACCATAACTATAACTGCTGAATTTCTATGGTTTTGTGTGAGGAAATTCAAAATCTAACTATAATGTCCCTGTAACCTTAGTTTTTTTTTTTTATGAATTTCTATGTTTTTTTTAATTCTATTTCCTAACTATAACGTCCCTGTAACCTTTATTTTTTTCATGGAATTTCTATGTTTTTTTTAACGGAAAATAATTGTAATTATTGTACGTTAAATCAACCACAGCTTTTAGCCGTGCGCATCAGAGGTTGGCTGCAAGGATTGGCCTGAGACCAACCCCCATATAACAACCCAACCCGAAACCATGCATGGCCTTGGTTTTTTCAATGTAAAGTAATTGTAAATACTAGATGTTAAACCAACCTCCGCCGCGCACAGCTTTTGGCCATGTGTGGCAGAGGTTGGCTGCAGCGCCTGTCCTGTGGCCAGGCCCTGTGGCCAGTCCTCTATAACCACCAAAACTGAAGCCATGCATGGCCTTCAGCTATGTGCAGCGGGGTAGGCTGCAGGGCCAGGTGACCACCCTCTATAACAACCCAAACACACACAATGTATGGTCTTAGGCTGTGCATTGCAGGGATTGGCAGCAGGGCCCGGTCTGTGACAAGGCCCTGCAGCCAACCCCCTATAACCACCCAACCCCGCCCCACGCATGGCCTTTCAACTGTGCTCTGTGGAGGTAGGCCGCAGGGCCTGCCTATATTTTAAAAATATGTGGGGGCCACAGGGACCCCCCCCGGCACCGGGGACCACCACCTCCCTGGGGCTAAATTTTATGATTATGAGAAGGGGCTGTGCAAATGCCTCCCAGCCTAGGGACCAACACATCCCCGGGCCATATCATAAAAAGGGTTGGGGGGCCACACAGAACCCCCAGGTACCAGGGACCACCACCTACCTACCTACCTGTGAAAACATTTAAAAAGCATATGGGGGTGGATGCACAGACCTCCTGGTCACTGGAGACCATCACCCCCCCAGGGCCAATATCCAAATGAAGTGGGGGGCGCATGGACCTCCCGGGCCCCATGGAACACCACCTCCCCAGAACTATATTTTAAAACAAGTTGGGGGGTCACATGGATCCCCAGACCCCAGAAACCACCACCTCCTTAGAACCTCAACAATAAAATATTTGGGAATCCAGATATTTTACTCTGAGCAAGACTTGATAGAAGGTAATTTTGGTAAAGCCCTAATTGCAATTCACCAGTCACTCCCTTTTTCAACACAGCTCCCTCTATCCCCTATGGGATGAGTATCCACTGTTAAAATGCTAATCCTACCAATACTTCTGTATTTTTTTCTGCACTGCTGGTAATATTGAAAAAGTCCTTCTTTTCAGACTTACAACACATACTGATGTCACTGGTTTGGGCTCTCGGGAGACACAGGGTGTAAGTGAATACTCTATATGCCACTCTAGAGAATGTGGGATTGGGTGCTTTTAAATTTTGAGTATTATTATGTGGCTGCCCAATTACAGTGGCCTCTTAGATGGCTCCAGATCCTTTTTAACCCTGAGAGACAGCTGTTGGGGATCGATTCCAGGCCACATCCCTGTTGGAGTGGCTTTTAGACTCTGCACCCATACATACAATGTGTTCCGCTCTATTAAGGGTAGCGACATGGTGTTGGCAGAAACACATTCTTCACGTTAGAGGAACAATACCATATGCACCTGCTAGCCCCCTCTGGGCCTCAACAGAGTGTAGACGATTGCGAGGGATTTATCAGGTGGATAATTGGAGCACAGCGGGTTACAACACAGGCTCTGTACCTTTGAAGAATTGATGGACGGAGGCACTCTGGGCTTGGGCCAGTTTCCTCTATACTCTGCAATCCGTTGGGTGGCTGGGACACTATGGAATATAGACAGGGAATCAGTGATGGAAACTAGACCCCTAGAGATGATGTTAACACTGACCGGACCATTGAAGACTATTTCTCTCATCTACGGAACCTTTCGTGCAGATGCTGTGAGATCTTGTGGCTGAGGTTTTTGGGATCCACCAGAATGGTTACACGAAATGCACGATTCCGGTTTATACAGTTTAATTACTTACACCACACATATATCTCCCCTTATAGGATCGCTAAGATGTACCCAGGAGCCAGAGCATTTTGCCCCAGATGCTAGCGGGAGGATGCAGAACTCCTTCACATGGTGTGGTCATGGCCCTGTGATAGAGCTCTTTTGGCAGAGTGTAACCTCATGCATTTCAGATATAACCACCTCTGTCTTACAGCATGATCCCATGTTATGCCTTCTCCACTCTGGAGTTGTGACAAAAGCTACAAATCAACTCATGGGGCTCCAAGATCTAGCACTAGTTCTGGCTCAAAGATGTATTGACATGTCTTGGAAGGTGGCGCAGGCCCTCTTGATTACTCTATGGCAGAAGGATGTAATCGGAGAAAGAGATGGGAGATGTAATCTCATGGAACAGTGTACTGAGTATCTAGCGAAGCTGAATGTGAAACCTCTACAGTCTAGTCTGTACCCGTGCCATGATTTTGAATGATGTCCACAGTGAAGTATAGGGTCTTGTTGTTTGCTTATTATGGCGTGTATTTCTTCTCTCCGTAAATTGTGGGATGGAAGGTGGGTGCGGGGACTGACCAAGACTAAGGGCAGGGTTGGCCATTGTTATATTTTGCCGTTTACTTGTTTAATTCCACAAAAATAAAACTTGTAACGATGTTAGCTGCCGTCTGCCGCATCAGGACAATTCTGGTGAATTGATAAATGCAGTAATTGGGCCACACCTAACCATACAACATTCCTGCCATGTTTCTGTAATGACTGGTATGAGCTGTATGTACGCTTACAGATTATAATAATGTTAATAAACCTATATATAAAAAAATCCTGGCATCAAGGCATGTCGTCATTTTCTTTGTGCCAGGTCACTTTCATATTTACTCCACAATGAAATGATCTTGGACATGATAGAATATTGTCTCAAAAATAACTTCTTCATTTTTGATGGCCAGTTTTACCACCAAACCTAGGGCACTGCAATGGGGACCTGTTTTGTCCCCCACTTATGCATATTTTCTACATGTCCTGGGAACAGGAACAAGTGGTGCCCAATGTCCATCTTTACAACAACCATGTGGTGCTCTGGGCTTGATACATTGATGACATATTTTTCATCTGTAAGGGCACTGAATGTTTGGCCAAATAATTTGTCTAAGAACTTAATGTTAATGATCTGAATTTGAGTTTCACTAGCCACATTGACAAACAATGTTTGGATTTCTTGATCTGAGGTTGGAGGTGAGTAATGGTGGAATTGAGACTAAACTGTTTTGCAAAGAAAACTGCGGGCAACAACATATTACATGCTACTAAAGTCATTCCAAAAATTTGATCAGGGGTATCCCTATGGGGAACTAATATGGTGAAGGTGGAATTGCAGTCAAGAATCCGCTTTTGAACAAGAAAAACAGGCGATGACTAAGAGATTCACTCAAAGGGGTTACAACACTAAGATTCTCACTGAGGTTGTTAGGAAGGTGGACAAGATTAAATGGGATAATTTGTTGTTAGCCCCTGTAAAAGAATACTAGGGGTATGATCAGATTAGTTTTATTACCACCTGTAGCTCTCAGGCAGGTAAACAAGAGATATCTTACGTAAACATTGGCATGTCTTCCTGATAGAAGAAACCATAACCAAATATTTACTCAATCAGCCCAACATCACCTACCATAGGAAAAGGAATCTAAAAGACATTCTTTGTTTAAATATGATCACCAAAGACAAGGGAACACTGGCTATAATAAGAACATCTGCCTTTTTAGCCATGCAGAAACTGCAAAGCGTGCAAATATAGTGAAAAGATTAAATCTTTTCCAATACCTGAGACCAATCAAGAATTTAGGATTCTTAAGGGACTATCGTGCACCTCTGATTTCTTTGTATACTCACTGCGGTGCCCATGTAACAAGCTATATAAAGGCAGCACAATACACAGGGCAGAAAACTGAATTTTAGAACATATGCGTGCCATCAATAATCAGGACAACAATATCCAGGTGCAAGACACTTAAGGGGCTTTCATTCTAGCAACAACTCACTACTTAAATTATTTGTACTGGATCAGGTCCCCCCCAGTGTTCGAGGTGGAGACAGGGTGAACAAACTACGCAGGCTAGAATCCAAATACATAATGAAATTCAGTACTCTTCATCCAAAAGGGCTTAATATGGATAAAGAACTTGATGTACATTTGGGTTACTCTTGTTGTATTGACTTTAAGAATTTGCTGTATTTTCTGACAAGTGTTTTGTATTAACCTTCTGCTGTTTTTAACCTTTGTTTATTTTTTACACAGGTGATTCAGTGATCACCGTGGACGTGTTTCCAGACTGTTTAAGCTAAGATTTTCCTTTATTGTGTTCAGGTTTATATATTGTAACTACTCATGCCTAGGCTTAAATAAGATTGGATTCATAATTTTGGAAAATACTTTTTCACTGATGACTTCTGCCCAAATTGTGCTTGTAAAAATAATTTGTTTGAAGGAAAAAGCCCACTGGGGCTGTCCAGTTTATTTACATAATTTTAACGTTGTGCTTGTATTTACATCAGAATTAATTCTGAATAGCAAGTATTATTTTAATTGTAATTGTATTTATAAAGCGCGTACTACCCTTGACGAGGCATTGAATAGCTTTTAGGTGAATAGCACGCTACTATGAAAACCAAAAGGATTAGTGGTGCATTAGTATAGGGAAATATGAGTATAGTATTAGTATAGGGAGGTATGAGTTAATTTGAGCACAGGGCATGTGAGTCTGTTAATTGGATTGAATAGATTAAAGGAGGGAAAGAAGAGGGAAGAATTCAGAAAGTATTAATTGGGAGATCATAGTAGTAAGATGAGGTATGGGATGAGTAAAGGAGAAACGGAGGAGGTCAGAGTCTGTAGAAAGGGATAAGGGAGACCACAGTAGTAAAGAGGAGGGAAACTTTTAGGTCTACGAGATATGGTGCAATGAAAATGAAAAAAAAAACATTTTTGCCCTCTTCTCTTTTCTGACCATTCCACATGGCATTCAAATCCTCCATCACATCCTCGAACAGTTCGCCTACTTGTGCTCAAATGGCATTTTCATCAGTACTGCCATGCCTTCTGCTTCGTGTTACAAGGAGAAAGAAAAATGATGTTGCACAATGTGCATGTCCTGTGGCGCAGACAAGGTGTCCAATCACGTGGCGCGAGTTGTGGCGTGTTCTGTACTGCAGGAAGTTGTCTCCCAGCTGGAGGTGAAGAGCGAGAATTCAGAAAGGTTCCGAGGCAGGAGGCCAGGCAGCCAGAATGTAATTGCTAGCAATTAAATAATTGAAATGCTTTCAGTATGTAAATAGACTAGCTGCGCTGCATGTATTATTTGTGTTATCGCACTCCGGAGATAATTTATTCTTGACATTGCATTTCTGTGGAAGTTCTGCGGGCGCATCTCCCATTTTGCTTATTATTATTTCTCGTCCAACAGGCGTTTCAGATCCTGCAGGTTACTGGACAGACATCGAATAAGAGAATCACGGAAATGAATGGAGTGCCATAATTCTGCGAATGACGGATTTTATACCAATAGGGAACATATAAAATACAAGAAGTATAACAAGTAACGTGTAATTTCCCGGAAATTCTAGCTTGTGATTTTTGTAAACCACCCTACCGCTGACCACATTACATAGCTTCGTGTATTGCTTTTACCCTTAGACACTCTCTCTTCCTCTCTCTCTCTTTTTCTCTCTCTCACACACACTCTTCTCTCACACTCTATTTCCTTTTTTCCCTCTGATTTTCTCTCCTTATCTTCCTGTCTCTCCGTTACATGCACACCAACACCCCTCTCTCCACATTTTGGCTTACATTATGATGTAATCCCCTTGAAAGAATATTGTGTAGAAATTCACCAGGAAAGGCAAGAGACCAGAGTCAAATATCTTGCACCTGATACTTTGATCTGAGAGTTGCCTTTCTATATTTTGTCCCCCGATATTCTGGGGGTGGGGGGGTCGATATTCAGTAGTACAATCTTTCAGCAAGCTGAATACGTCAGAATGTGTTCTGTATTTGTATTTATTTAGCGCTTTCCATACCCCTCGCAAGGATTAAACTTTTTTCTCGCTTATTGAGGAAATACCTACTCCACTTGGTTACCTTATGTAGTGCTTTGTGGCCCTCACTAAGGCACAGAAGTATTCCAGGTGTAAAGATATATGTGTGAATATATAATTTATATTTTGATGATGATATATATATGAGAGGTTGAACTGTTGATGTGCCTGTATAAAATACTGTTAGGACAACCATATTAGGTTGTACTCTCATACTCTTAAAATTATAATGACTTGGACATCTGTTTAATTTATGCTATCCAGTGATACTCCTTTCATTTGACCTAATGAACTGTGTGCATTGATTGATCTAGGGATGGCCTGTGTGCATTGACTGGGGTAGGAATGGGCTGCGTGCACTTATTTGGCCAGGAAGTCTTACCGTATAATTACTCACTGAACTTTTTGTCTTACTCTCTTTAAAGGACACAAGAGGGAGTTGTATACTGTTAAAAGGCGCTGGATTCTGACTGCCACATTAACTGTGTATAATGCTATTCCATCTGTTCAATATATTCTCTGAAAATGATACAATTAAAAAAAATGTAGATATGAGAATAAACATGGTTATTTAAACTTGTATCAGTTTGGTGTTACTTTGTAGCTTATGCATCTGAAAATGCGCTTGTGTTAAATGAAAGTAAAGAGACACGTCATCACGTTTACAGGCAGCACCTCTGTAGTCTAGCAGGCCCTGCAGCACTAAACTCAAGTTGTGCTGCCAGTCCTAAGGCTACTGAAAAGCTAAAGAAAACACGAGACCAAACTCATCTACTAAATAGTTCTGAGTAACTTCCTATGCAGAGTCTATTTTCCAAATATAGTTATTATATTAACTGCCCATATCAAAGACAGAAATATGTGACAATACTTTCTAGACATTTTACAAAACTATATAAGCATGCCAAAAATGGGTGGATAATCCAATTGCATCTTTCTGATCTTTTCTGTAGATGGGGGTGATGCACAATGAAACACAGCACCTTAACATACCTAACACGCAATGGGGACGGGGAGGAGGGGGGGGGGGGGGAGGGAGAGAGAGAGAGAGAGAGAGAGAGAGAGAGAGAGAGAGAGAGAGAGAGAGAGAGAGAGAGAGAGAGAGAGAGAGAGAGAGAGAGAGAGAGAGAGAGAGAGAGAGAGAGAGAGAGAGAGAGAGAGAGAGAGAGAGAGAGAGAGAGAGAGAGAGAGAGAGAGAGAGAGAGAGAGAGAGAGAGAGAGAGAGAGAGAGAGAGAGAGAGAGAGAGAGAGAGAGAGAGAGAGAGAGAGAGAGAGAGAGAGAGAGAGAGAGAGTGTGTTTGATGGGAAAGGGCCTTCTGGTTTCTAACACTGACATCAAGCAGCTACCTGTTCATTTGTGACAGAGTTGAAAGTTCCAGAGTTTATAGCCTATCACAGGGACGCGTTGATGCTCTTCCATGCAGCCCTAGAGATTCCAGGCAGATTGATGTATATCTTGGTAAAGGATGTCCCAAACTTGGCCTTGATGTATGGTGCAGGGTTGACCAGACAGTTATGATAGCCTGAGCACTAGGGCCGGATGGCATAGAGAAGCAGGCAAACGAAAGCAAGATATATATATAAGGGCATGCATAGGGATAAGGATTTGTTGATCCTATAATGATGCTGGGTTACTTGCAGTGGGTGCTCTGTTGAGGTGAAGGTAATTTTAAAGATCATTTATGGAACTGTGAGCAGCGATGAAGATGATGTACTGAATAGGTTGTTGCTTTTTATATGTGCATTCCTTGTGCAATGAAAAATAATATGCATATTATCACAATCTGGGGCAATATTATACATACGAAGTACTTTCACTGTTTATGTCCAGTGCACGTTTCAAAAGGTGAGCTGGACAGAAATAACAACAGTGCGCCAAACTACAAAGATTGCACAGCCCAAGGTCAGTCGTGAACTCGTGCCACCCTTGGGGCAGTGCATTCAAGTGAAATACAGAGCGGCAGCTTCAAAGCCGCTCCGTGCTTCAGTGGGCAGGGGGAAATCCGCCTGCACTTTGAGGTAGGCCTAGAGATCCCTTTGCAGGGGCGTGCAGTGAGTGACTGCAACTCCCTGCAAGGGGATGTCTGTTGGGTCCATGGGACCTCTTTTTCAACCTCCAGAGGGCTACCACCAGAGGACGCCCTGACAGTGCTCTACCTTTGTGTTGCACATTTTCAGTGCACCTCCTGACAACTTATTTGCCTTTACACCTGCTTCCATAATACTGTGAAGGCACAGAGGCAAATAGATTCCCTTATTTGCATGGGGCCACGCTTCCATGCATTGATGGAATGCCCTGTTGAAATTGCACTGGGGCACTATCAGTATTACTTGAAGGGGTCTGCGGCTCCTTCTGTAATACTAAAGTGCCCAAGGGCACCTCAAGGAAGGTACATGTGCCCGTTGCATCCCCTTAGCACTTTCTGCAATACTGCGCCTGGTATGCTGTAAGGGATGATGTTACATACAAAGTGAAGGGCCATTTGGTACCATTCTTTTGCAATGTCGGCTGCAAATATTCCAATATTTAATTTTCTCTTTTGAAATTTGTACAGGGCACCCTCCATTTGCCCTTGTATCTTCCCTGTTATGTGCTGAAGTACGAAGTCACCTTTCGTCTGCCATCTGCCGCCTACCCCCCATCCCCTTTATAGCTTTGTCAAAGTGCTTCAAGTTATATGTGACGTATTGTGCTATTCTAACCATTGTTATGTGTATTGAGACCTTTTACAAGTGAAAGGTTTCAGAAGCCGATTGAATTTTACTTACTGCATGTTACAGGTTTTTGGGAATGGTCCGTGAGTTGGAACCTTAAACGTTGTACAACATATTTGCTGTACGCGTCTATAGCAGGATAGTTCTCCTGGGGCTACATAGAAAGCTGGATAATCCTCCCTTCTTTAGGAAAATCACAGGATGTGCCTGGGTGTGCACCCGGGCCAAGACCGGTCCCGTCTTCACCTGTCATCACCTGCTGGAGGCCAGGCTGGGCCATCTCTTTGCTATTGCGTGTTAGTCCTTGTGCAAGTCTTTTCTCATTTCCTTTTTGACAGTTTACCTTTTTGACTGTGCTTGTTATGGGGAAGCAAAAAATGCCTACCTGTATTTCCAAGTCTTCAACCAACACATCCTTGGACAGGTTTTTGCAACATGCTGTGGGCGTTCTAAATAAAGAGATCGAGTTGGCTGAACACTGTTTATCCCTTCCCTCCCTAACCTTTCCCCCCTAGCAGCCACCGATGTATGATTACCTGTATCTTTTGACCCGGGCCAGGGACAGGTGAGCTCTTCCTCGATGGCAAGGAGGCTGGCTGGTTATTCTCTTTCATCCGAGCTTCCTCCTCCACCTAGGACCACACCCCTGTAACCTGTTGTGCAGGTGGTCTCAAACGAGAGCTATGGAAGGTTAGGCAAGAGGAAGAGAGTTGGAACAAGTAGCAAACCTAGGCATCGAAGAGTAAACGCCATTCGGTCACCAAAGGGTAACAACCTGCATGCTAAGTAAAAGGACACATTGGAAGTTTTACTAGCTACTCTTCAGGACAATTTAACTGCTGCTCTCGACATTAAGCTAGAGACGATTCTTGTCTGATTGACTCTAATTGAATCTGAGTTTAGCAATCTTAAATTGTTTATGTTTAGCCAGGGAGCTTCTGTTGCCACTGCTGTGCCCACTTCCCTACCCTTGTCAGATATCCCTCTTACTGAAAATGGGGTGCCAGGGGCAGGGGGATGTCATGCCAACTAACATACGCAGAATCAATGCATATTCCATTCCGAGTTCTTATCCTGTGTCTACTGACCAGGCCTGCCCAATCATCAGAGTTTAAGAGGAAAAGAGTATCCCCCACCCACTCTGGGAGCGGGTGACTTCAGTCCCGGTGGCGTCTGCTAGCAGTGTGCCTTTCTGTGTCTGCCTATCGGGGTTTCGAATCATTTTCTTCAGGAACTGAGGCTTTTTCTTCCTTGACAAACTCTGTTGTTCTCAATCTCCCACACTGACGCTGTGTCATATGTAGTATTGGGTAATGTTCCCCCGTTAAAAGCTGCTACCCCGGAAAATTACATCCAACTGAACAAGGTAGCACAATGGTTGGGATTGCATTCGTCATTGCAGTTCCATGTTGATAGATGGATAAATGTGGTTTGAAGGGTCAATTGGCTGGGAAAAGATGCAAAAATTTTGGAGTGGGCTGGTTAATAATTAACTTCAATAGGCCTTTTGTTGAGGGGAGAGTCCTTGCCTCCACTGGCCGCCCATATGCTCCTAGCTCTTCAACTTCTATCATAGCCCTTCGCTTGGGTTTTATCTACAGACCTGCATCAGTTGACCGTGTTCCTCAGCCTCTGGGGAAGCAGGTTCCAAGACAGCAAGTTCTGGATCAGAATGGATTGCATTCAACTCCTTACCTGCATGCAACCTCCTGTCAGGAGGATGGCTCTAACAAATACGTCCCCCTGACCTTACTTCATGCCTGTGATTAATTGGAAAGGGATAAGCATTCAGTAGGTATTACCTATGCTTCAGTAGCCCAGGAGACTAGGGCCCCGCTTGAACTTAATCCAGACCTTACACTAAATCTACAGTGTTAAAACTCACAGCTGAAACACTGCTGGGCTGGAGGCAGAGTTCAAGAATCCCAAATGGTTAGATTTCATTAGAGGTCTTGGGGTGATTTGCCTATAAGAGACCTGGGCTACATCTAACTGCTTTTTCATAGAATGGTACAATACTTTTTTTATTTCCCGCCACTGAATCGCAGATGGATAGGCTGAGAGGAGATCTGATCTTCTTTGTATCTCTGATGGTGAAGGGAAGGCTGGAGTACTTCCTTCGGGAGTTCCTACACTCCAGGCTCTAACCTTCTCTGCTGCAGATCCATCTAAGTTGTTGCTGGTAAATTTTTATAATGCCAAATCCTCTGATCATGATCGGTGTAACATTCAAGCCCATGGTTTCTTTCTGAGAAAATTGAATGGTTCAAAATTCTCTGCAGCTAACAATTTGCTTGTAGGTGATTTTAACATTCATTTATGCAAGGATCCCAGGGAGGATGGGAACAGTTTCTCGGGTTGTATGTTCTTACCAGGGTTGCATATGGAACATTCAGATCAAGGTACAACCTTAAATGCTATCCTGAATGAGTTTAATTTGTTTTTTTCCTTGGAGAAGCTTTCCCGTAATGATATGAACAATAACCCTACCATCATAGGGCGGGAATGTGAGTCATTTATTGATTTTATTTTTATTTCTGCACCCTTTTTTCATTGGATCTCTGGGTTTGGGATCCCTTCAAACCATTTTAGTGATCATAACCCTGTGTGCGTTTCATTATAGGGGTCGCAGCTGGTGCAAGAGCTACCAATAGGTGCCAGAGGGGTTATCAAGCCCACAAGCCAAGGACAAAGATTAAAGTGGTGCCAGGTTTCTCCTGATTATTTTTTATAAGATTCAGTACTTTTGATGTGATGAAGAGTTTAGATCCTGTTTGTCTCTTAGATCTAATCCTGGTGACATTTTGGGGGCCTTTTCAGTCATTTCTAGAACTGTGTTTGCTCTCTTGGAGGTAACAGTGTTTTAGAAGTATGAGGTAATGCCTAGATGGTTCGATAAGGGATGCTCCTGGGCAGTAAAAAGTCTTAAGCACCCTGAATGCCAAGCCTAGGGACCCTGCTCTTTTCAGGACTTGTAGTACTGAGTATAAACAGGTAATAGCACAGCATAAGAATGATTTAAGAAAGTTGCTCAGGAAAATTTACTTGAGGCAAGTACACTGAAATGTAGCTTTAAGTTTTGGAGCATAGTTAATACCCCCTCTCTGGCTCCAGAAGCTGCTGCCTCAGTGGGTTTGCATATCACTGAGGATAGTTGGGTTTCCCACTTTGAGAAGTCTTCTAATACTCCATCTAATAATGTTCGTAGAGGGGGTGCTTGGTGGATGGCAGTTAAAATCGGATAGTCAACCTTGATGAGATTAAGAAGAGTATGCTTGGTCTGACCAAGAATAAGGCTCCTGGGTCAGATGGAATACTCCCAACCTTTTCATAAATGATATAGAGGTTTGGGCCCCTGTGTTAACCTCTACAATTAATGCAGCAGTTTCAGCAGGTCCCTCTCAGTCCTGATCCTCTCCTATTATTGTCCCCATTTTCAAAAAGGGACACAGGGACAACCTGTGATGCTATAGACCCATCTTACTACTCAATTCAGTTGTGAAGGGGGTGAGGCGAGTCCTTTTGGACAGGATAATGATGTGGGCCGATGAAGATTATAACTGAGGTGCAGTATGGATTTCGCTCAGGGAGGTCTACAGTGGATCAGTGTATACATCTGTATATGGTCCTAAGTAAATATACCATTGCCCGCACGGGTTCTATCCATTTAGCGTTCAAGGATCTTACCTCACTTTTGATCGGGTAAACTTTGGCCGAGTATGCTATCCTTCGGGATGGATTGGGACATTGTTCTCTTTTTAAGAGATCTTCACATGAACACAGGGGCAGCAGTGCAATATTCTAAAGATCTCAATTGCACATGCAGCTTCAACATTGATAGAGGTGTACGGGAGTGCTGTATCTTGGCCCCCTTTTTATTTAGGCCCATATTTATACTTTTTGACGCAAAACTGCGCTAACGCAGTTTTGCGCCAAAAAAATTAGCGCCGGCTAACGCCATTCTGAAGCACCATGCGGGCGTTAGCCGACCGGCGCTGCCTGGTGTGCGTGAAAAAAAAACACGTACACCAGGCAGCGCCGGCGTAGGGAAAAATGGCGTTTGGGCGTCCACAAATGGGGCAAGTCAGGCTGAGGCAAAAAAATCGTCTTAACCCGATTTGCGCCATTTTTTTACGACGCCCATCCCCCATTGAAATGACTCCTGTCTTAGCAAAGACAGGAGTCATGCCCCCTTGCCCAATGGCCATGCCCAGGGGACTTCTGTCCCCTGGGCATGGTCATTAGGCATAGTGGCATGTAGGGGGGCACAAATCAGGCCCCCCTATGCCACAAAAAAAATTTAAAAAAATACTTACCTGGACTTACCTTAATGTCCCTGGGGTGGGTCCCTCCAGCCTTGGGTGTCCTCCTGGGGTGGGCAAGGGTGGCAGGGAGTGTCCCTGGGGGCAGGGAGGGCACCTCTGGGCTCATTCTGAGCCCACAGGTCCCTTAACGCCTGCCCTGACCCAGGCGCTAAAATCCGGCACAAATGCGGGTTTTTTAGACCCGCCCACTCCCGGGCATCATTTTTGCCCAGGAGTATAAATACGACGCAATAGCATCGCAGTCATTTTTTAAGACGGGAACGCCTACCTTGCATATCATTAACGCAAGGAAGGTGTTCACGCAAAAAAATGACGCTAATTCCATGGACTTTGGCGCTAGATGCGTCTAACGCCAAAGTATAAATATGGAGTTAGTTTTGCGTCGAATTTGCGTCGAAAAAAACGATGCAAATTCGGCGCAAACGGAGTATAAATATGCCCCTTAATCTGTATGTAAACAAAATGGAGCAGACCCTGATTGCTACCAATGCAGACTACCCTCAGGTGGGAACTTGTAGATTACCATTGGTTTTATGCACGGATGCATGAGGAACTGGGAGTTGGATACATAACTGAAGTGACGGTGTTCCACCCCCTGTCTCTTTGGTTATATATTTGGTCAAAGGCTGAGACAAAATTGAATAAGGATATCCTAAGGGATTGTCTATTTATTGACTGTTCAAATCATATCCCCTGGCTCAGATGTATCATGGACAGTTTATAGAGCCTATGGAGGGCAGAACTATTTACTGCCCCAGACATAAAAGCTAAGGCTGACCGTATACGTATTAAAGAACCCTTTATGTGGCAGAGGTCAATGGATAGACAGCAGGAAGCCTCACAGGTGCCCTGTGTACGCAGTCACATTCTGTTGAAGTCAGTCCCAACCAGGGAGCTCTATCTTTCAATTGTGAGGAGTGCCTATGATAATTTTCTGCTCACTAGGTTTAGGATGAATCTACTGCACTAGTTGTTAGCTTTCCCTCCTGGCAGGTGTAAGGCCCACACACTTGACCTCCGCAGCTGCGACAATACGTCTCTGCAGAACACCTTGCATTTTATGATGTTTTGTCCTTTTTATATGATTCTGAGGAAGGTTTTTATCACTCCGTTATTAAAACGGGCATATTTTCCGAAGTTTGTCCTGCTCTCATGTATTCAACTGCTCCATGGAGAAATTATTTTTAATGTAGTCAGCTTTTTAAGAGCCGCTTGTTTTTTCGTGTATGAACTTTATGAATTTTTATGGTTGTTGTCATTTGATCTTAATCCACCCTATGTATGTTTCTGATTGTATTAATTCTGATCATTTTTAAGAGTGTTTTTAGCTTAAACTTGTTTTATGATGTTGCTTTTATGATTTGTCCAAAAACCCAATAAAATGTATTTAGATTTTTTCTTAACATGAGCTAGAAATGTCAGAAAGTAAACTTTAAAAAAACCTTCTTTCTGAAAGGTCAAGACCTTCACGTCCCTGCTGTTTTCTAATTATTCCTGAGTCACAATATTTTTCTTTTACATTTAATTTTGAACTTGACATCAATGAGACAGATTCACGGCTATGTGTGCGTAAATGTACATAAAATCTGTTGGAGTAGATTCCCATATAGAATCATAGTTTAAAGATATTTGCAGGCACAAATCAAATACTGTGGATAATACACTAAGCCTTTGTTATGGATGGACATCAAAATATATAGATCACCCACAAATATGTAAGTGTGGAGTCACTTCCAACCATTTGCATGCTGTCTCCCACCAGGACACACATGAAAATCTACTTGCAAAAGTTGCAAGTGTAGGAAATGGAACTGAACACTCTCAAATTTCATGAGTGTGCAGGTGACGGGGTTATTCCAAAGGAACAATATTTCCATGTGAGACTGGGCCAATCTGATAAACATTGCCATGGATGGTCAGAGCTATTTTTAGTGATGGAAGAATCTAAAAGGCACATACTTCATGCTGCTCTTGGAGGGTTTTGTGAATCTCGAACAAACAGACACATTTTAAGGCAGGGGCAAAGTGGGCTCTGGCCCAGGGTCCCCACCTTTCTAGGGGCCACATCATAAAGCTTTTAAGATAGTTCCAGGCAATGACAAAATACAAACATGATGGGGCTATCTACACAATATGAAAAGGGGCTCTCAGGTCTCCTATATATCATATATATTTAAAGGCTTTGCACTGAATTTCCCCCTGAAGAACTGGGGTCTCCTTAATGGTTTGGGATCCACGAAGAGGGTTGGCAATGATCTGACCATAGTTACTGAGAACTTGAATGATCTAAAAATGGATACTAAATTCAGAGTTATTCCGAGCAGGCATCCCCAAATTAGGTTTGGCCTGGGGTCCTCAAAATCCTTAATATGTCCCTGACAGAAAATCGGGTACCTAAACATATTATAGGCATATGACGAAGACTTACAGATTTATGACTTTCTTCTAAATGTTTATGAATCAGGCAGATGATGTTGTTAACTTTAGTCCTTATTATGTGGACTGGAGAAAATTGTGCTTTGAACTTAACTTTGAATGAGGACAAAACATTGAGCTAACTGAATTCTCTATTTTTCAAACGTAAAAGATGGGACTACGCTTGAAGCTTAATCATCTTCTTCCACTTTGTATTAACTCAGCTGCAAAAATTGTGCACAAAAAATATCTATTTTTATTAAAGGAGGTGGAATGTTTTGATTAAATACCTGCAGCTCCTTTAAAACGATTTATATGGAATGCATATGATAAAAAATATTTAACAATAGGTTCCCAAGTCACTTCCTCCTTTTTACCTTGTTCAAATATTGTTTTGTGACCGGAATGGAGTTAAATTTATTTTGCCTCTTTCTATATTATAAAAACAGTAAAAAACATACAAATGGAAGTGTCTTTTTCTGCATTAGTACAGAGTTTCAATAATGTGGATGAGCGGGAGCAGCACTATTTTGGCACCTTAGTTGTGCTAAACAATTGCTCGTCGGGGGAACTTTAAAGGCATGTGTTGCTTTTCTCTGCAAATTCACTACTATTTGTTAACATATCGAAGGTAAACAAAAGAGCATAACACAATAACATACACAAAGCAACATTCCAACACAGTTAAAAAATAGCGAGTGGAACTGTCGTCCCAAAACCTTCATAAGATTATAATGTTAAGGGTATTTGGTGGTAAGTATGGTTTGTGTCTGTGTGCATTCCAGAGACTATGGGCCTCATTACGACCCTGGCGGCCGGCGGTAAGCTGGTGGTAACCAGCTATTATGACCGTGGCGCAATAGCCACGGCCATACTGCCGGCCCCTCCACAATACAGCCAGGTTTTTGCCTGGCGGTTATAACCCCCAGGGCAGCAAAGTCCCGACCACCAGCCTGGGCACGGCGGTAAACACCGCCATGGAAAGGCTGGCGGTAAGGGGGACTTGGGGTGCCCCTGGAGGCCCCTGCACTTGGCATGGGCAGTGCAGGGGCCCCTGGGCATAGCCCCATCATGCATTTCGGCAGTGAAATGCACAACAGGAGCTACTGCACCCGCTGCACATCAGCATTGCCGCCGGCTCTATTATGAGCCGGCAGAAATGTTGATGTGACTTTTCCGCTGGGCCAGCGGACGGTAACACTGTTACCATCCGCTGGCCCAGCGGAAAAGTCATAAAAGGGAGCCAGAAATACCGCCAGCTCTGAGAAGACCGCCGAGGCTGTAATGAGGGCCTATGTGTAGAGTTCCCTGTCCCAGATATAAATTATGCTGTTTAAGAATAGAATTAAGACACCAGAATATCTATCATGACAGTGAAAATGCTGTTTTTGTTATATGGAAAGGAATAAAATAGAGTAATTATCACTATGGATATTCTGGAGTCTGCATTCAGTCCTTAAACAATTAAAATATAATAGGATGCAAATATATAAAACAGTCAAAACAGAGCACTACATAACTACCACAGTACAACACATCTCATTACAATAATGTATCACAGGCCGCTCAAAAATAACAACGGAACAGATCACTACCACCAAAAATGCCACACAACAAATATGCACAAATATTTTGTGATTCATCCCGTGGCCTGTTTTCACTGGATTTTTCAAGACGGAGCAGCACTTAAATTATTTGTTCAGCAAAATGCACCTCATAACTTGTGAGGATACAAGTTGAAAACAAATGCTACCCACATTTGTGTGCTATAGGTAACCAAATTGCTATCCGATTCAGGTTCCAAGACTTTAGGAGGAACATATTAGAACTGCAAATGGCTCGGTCAACTTCCACTTGGCAAGGCAAAGACATAAAAGGTAGCTAATTGAAACATGTCAGAACTTCTTTCAGACCTTGTTAATCTTAGGATGGTTACAGACAAGAAAAGCAGAATTAAAACTGCATTATCCTCTACTTATAGCTAATTTGAGAGTATATACTATTATTATCTGTAAATGTGGTGTGGCCTGCCTGAAGTAGGTTTCCAACTACTGCCCCCCTGAGAAGCCCTGCCTGGGTCTGCAGCTCAGCACCGAGATCATAAATTTACAGAGGAAACAAGGGACTGACACAAGATATGGGAGGAGGAACCACAAGTGGAGATATATGAGTGGCAGAAGGCTGAGGCTGGCATAACATTAAAGGCTGAAACAGATCCTTATTCCTTGGTATCCGGTTTTGCCAAAGTATTCATGAGCTATAACAAGAGGCAAGGGCCTCGTCTGAGTGTGGCACACAGATGGTGTTTGTTTGTATTTCACTATTTTTCAAAATGCAAAAATAAAAAGTCCTGTCATTGCAAAGATACAATTAAAGTTCAAATGGAATTATGAACGTGGTATCATAAAGTAGTTTGCATAGTTGGCAAGATCACTTACGAGTGGGTTAATGCGCACCACTGCCCACTGCAGTTACTTAAGGTTTTGAGCTTGCTGTGGGGGCAAGACACACTCCTCTGATCTCCATAAATCGCGAACTATTAAATTGTGTTAAAAGTAACTTGTGATATTCAAAGTGCTTAGCCCCCGCAGAAGTGCATTGGGAAGCACGGTATAATATACTGCCGTTTGCAATCCGTGTATAAAAGCTGCCTCTAATTTCCTCATTGTAGTCCAGTACTGTCGTCCCTGTAATAATGACATAACGTTGCTTCTTAATTGTAATAACGTGTAACAGTTAACCAGAGATGTAACAGTGCCTGCTGCCAGAAGTCAGAGTGAAAGGCAGGATACAGGCCATTTCATCTGCAATTTAAGTAAATAAGGAAAACGGGAATTGACCTTTCATTCTTCTGAAACTTCTAAAAATAAAAAGTGATCAGTAGAAAGGGCTGATTTATGGCAACATTTTTACTTTTTCTATGCTATAGGTCATTACCAGATAGAGAGAATCTCTGTATGCTTTTACAAAATCTGGGCCACAATATTTTAATCTGATTTATATTAAACTGATTCTAATATATTTTTGCAAATATTACAAAGTGCTTCTGGTGTGTTTAATTTCACGCTATTGATTCTGCTTTTATTCTTCAAGTCTTCAATGAACAAGAAAGAGCAAGACACTAAGGTGGTCATTACAACCCTGGCGGACGGTGTTAAAGCGGAAGTAAGACCACCAACAGGCCGGCGGCAAAAAAATTGGAATTACGACCGTGGCGGAAACCGCCAACAAAGACAGCCACTTTAACACTCCGACCGCCACGGCGGTACAAACAAACAGCATGGCGGTCACCGCCAACAGACAGGCGGAGGACAATGTACCGCCCCCAGTATCACAACCTACCAATCCGCCACCTTTTCCGGGGTGGATTCACCGCGAACAAAAACACGGCGGAAACAATACTTTGAAAGGAAAACGCTCACCTCTACACACCCCACGAGGAACCAGCACGCCATGGAACCCGAGCTTCACATTTTCCCTGCCCTTATCTTCTTGCTCCTCTACCAGGAGCACGAACGCCGGTGGCAAAGACCACAGTGAGTACTGCACCTACGACACAGGGGAGGGAAAAAACAGTGACACACACACGCAACACCCCCACCCTCACCCACTACAACACACACACTAATACAGCATGATACATTACAGTTACACCCCCAAACACCCGGAAGAATGCAAAGACAAAAGGAAATGAGTGTAACCATGCTAATATATTAAAATCCAGTACGCAAAAATATATATACACTATTAACAAATATATACACCAAGAATAGTAGTCCAGGTATTGCTCCATTGAAGTCTGTGGAACACTGGGACCACACGGCTTTGGCGAGGCCCACACTCAATACCCGAACATGGCAGAGAGAACACTGCCGGGGCATCAGATAGCAATAAAATAGGCACCTCAGGGGGAAGGGAAAGGGGGGGCACCTCAGTCAGTTGAGTGCACGACGCCAAGTCCACGAGGGGGCCCCATGCCCACTGTTCAATCCTGGGGAGTGCAAAGCCACAGCCTCTCAAGTCTCTACAGTGGGTGGGTTGCCCACTGCTGCATCCTGGGGAGTGCAAAGCCACAGTCTCTCAAGTCTCTACAGTGGGTGGGTTGCCCACTGTTCAATCCTGGGGAGTGCAAAGCCACAGTCTCTCAAGTCTCTACAGTGGGTGGGTTGCCCACTCTTCAATCCTGGGGAGTACAAAGCCACAGTCTCTCAAGTCTCTACAGTGGGTGGGTTGCCCACTGTTCAATCCTGGGGAGTGCAAAGCCACAGTCTCTCAAGTGGATAACAGTCTCCACTGGTTCTGGAGGGGGCTTTGTGCCCAGAGTTTTTCATCCTGCCAAGGACTGAGGTAGTGGATGTAAATCTCCACTGGTTCTGGAGGGGGCTTTGTGCCCAGAGTGCTTCATCCTGCCAAGGACAGAGGTAGTGGATGTAAATCTCCACTGGTTCTGGAAGGTGCTTTGTGCCCAGAGTGCTTCATCCTGCCAAGGACAGAGGTAGTAGATGTAAATCTCCACTGGTTCTGGAGGGGGCTTTGTGCCCAGAGTGCTTCATCCTGCCAAGGACTGAGGTAGTGGATGTAAATCTCCACTAGTTCTGGAGGGGGCTTTGTGCCCACAGTGCTTCATCCTGCTTGTAGCGGACACAGTAGCGTCAGTGCCCTTGGCGCTCATGGGCCAGCGGTGCTTGTGGCGGCGGTGTCCTTGGCAGCGGTGCTTGTGGCAACGGTGCCTTGTTCAGCAGTGCTTGTGGCGGCGGTGTCCTGTTCAGCGGTCCTTGTGGCGGCGGTGTCCTCTTCAGCGGTACTTGTGGCGGCGGGGTCCTTGGCAGCGACTCAGCTCCTGGCGGTCTTTTCTTGCCCAGCGACTCAGCTGCTGGCGGTCCTTTCTGGCCCAGCGGGGCTGGTGCTGGCTGTCCTTTGTAGCCCAGCGGGGCTGGTGCTGGCGGTCCTTTCTGGCCCTGCGGGGATGATGGTGGTGACGTCCTGGGCAGGGGGGCTGAGGGCGGTGGCCTCCTGGGCAGCGGGGCTGATGGCGGTCTTCTCCGCCGTGCTGCTCTTCTCACACTTGCTGAGTTTCTTGTGCCCCTTCCCCACCTTGGAAGGTGTCGCAGCTGACTCCACACTCCCACCTGTACCCCTGGGAGCGGCTTTGGTGGCTGGAGTCTTCCCCCTCTCCCGCCGGGCACTGGCCAACTTTTGATGCTTGACAGGTGGGGGACTGTCCGTGTTGTGGCTCCTTGCCACACTGGCTGCCCTGCTGCCTGGTGCCGGAGATGTTGTGGCTGAGGTGCTAGGTTGGGACCTGGAGAGTCGGGCCCGACGGGGTGGGGGAAGTGAGGGAAAGAGGTCAAGGGTGGACAGGAAAAGTTTTTGGGGAACAGTGGGACGGGTAGCTGGAGGGGGTTTGGGCGTGGAGGAAGAGGTTGTGGTTGTAGGAGGTGTTCGTTTGGTGACTTTGGGTGAAGGTGCATGCGCTGGAGGCTGTCGTGAGGTGGATGGCTTTTGGGTGGGTGTGTGCCTGCGTTTGTGTATCTTGGGAGGTGGCGTCACAGACACACTGGGAGAGGACACAGGGGACGTGTGAATGGTAGTGGGGGTCGTGACTGCACGTGAGCGGGGTGTGGTGGTGTGTGTGCTGGTAATGGAAGTAGTGGCTGTAGATGTAGTGCATGCAGGTGTGAGTGGAGACGAGACAGGGAGGGAGGAGGGAGACGAAGAGGAGGGGGACACAGTGGAGGCAGTGGATGTTGGTGTATCTGCATGTGTGTGATGCTTGCGTGAGTGCCTGTGGGATGTGTGGTGCTTCTGTTTGCCAGAGCTTCCCTTGTGTGTTGACGTGTGTGCATGCTGGTCTGATGGTGTGCTTGGGATAGGCTGAGGTACAGGGGTGTGGTTCTGGGTGGAGGCAGTTGGAGGGGGGAGGCTAGAGACAGGGACAATAGCTGCCATCAGTGCTGAGGCCAGAGTCTGAAAAGCTCACTGAAGGGCTGCCTGACCAGAATGAATGCCCTCCAGGAATGCATTTGTTTGTTGCAACTGCCTCTCTACACCCTGGATGACATTCAAAATGGTAGACTGCTCAACTGTGAGGGACCTGAGGAGGTCAATGGCCTCCTCACTGAGGGCAGCAGGGGTGACAGGGGCAGGGCCTGAGGAGCGGGCACGGGGCAAAGGCTGAGGGGCTGCTGGGAGGGCGGTGCTGGTAGGGGGGGTGGCGGCTGTACCTGTAGATGCGGGGGGCACAGATGTGTGCCGCCACCACAAGGGAGCCCCCATCAGAGGACGAGTCCGTATCACTGGTCTCAGCTCCTGTCCCCGCCGTGGAGCTCCCTTCGCCCTCCGTCCCACTGGTGTATTCAGACTCCGTTGTGTCGCCCTCCAGGGCCATGTGGGATGTAGCTCCCTCCTGCTCCGGTGCCACTGCTCCTCCGCCTGATTATGCTAATGCACACAAGAACAGGGAGACCACAAAAAGGGGGGGACGACAGAAGAAAGACATGTTGAGTACATGCATTACCGCTAGTGTTGGCGGACACGACAGACACAGAAGCCCCCTGCACTACGCCGCGCACTTGGGGTCCACTGTTCAATCCCTGGGACATGGCCTACAAGGCTATGGCTGACATCTGCACACATGGATGTCACAGGAGCCTGACTAGGTGCAGTTGGCACTGTACACAGGTGGGGTGGGGTGGGGTGGCACAGGGTCTGCCAGAAGAAGGGGACCTAACTAGAACACTCGCCCTGGCCTAGGGAAACCCACAGCCCACCTCCCCCACCCAGACACCACCACTGCACGCTGAATCAGCTGAATGAGAGTGTACTCACCCCCTTGTGGCTGCTGTGATGCCCTCAAGCGCCCATCCAACTCCGGGTACGCCACCGCCAGGATCCTGAACATCAGGGGGGTCATGGTCCACCCCTTCCACGTTGGGAGGCCATCCCCAGCTGGGCCTCCACCGTCTTCTTACTCCAGCGGCGACTGTCCTCCCATCTCTTACGGCAGTGGGTGCTCCGTCTGTGGTAGACCCCCAGGGTCTGAACGTCCTTGGCAATCGCACTCCAAACATCCTTCTTCTGGTGGGCGCTGGCCTACAGGAATTGTACAGGGGAAAAAGAGAAGTAATTACGAACTGCACCTTCACAGTCATTGGCCCCCATCCCTACCCTTGGCATGTTTCTCCAACTCCTCCGATGTGAAGGCATGGGCCCTTTCCCCAGACGCACGAGCCATTGTCTCTTCCAGACTGAGGTCACAGCAGCACTTGCAGTGTAGGTCCTCTCCTGTCGAAGATCAGGTATCGAGTGATTCAACAGATAGAAAATGGCGGTCACGTACGCGGCGATGCGTACCGTCACCGCCGGCGTTCATCGTCATTGGCTCCTGGGACCCATAGGGTCAACTGTTAACCAATGCAGAATTGCGCTGCAGTCTTTGACCGCCTACCGCGACGGTGTACAACGCCAGCGCAGTTACCTCACATCCCATTGTCCCACTTTACAGGTCAGGCAGACGCCATTTTAGGGGCCCACATGGCTTAATTTTTAACTGCGTCACACATACCTAGGCCTTGCCTCAACACTCATACATGCACATTTCGGATTATGAATCGTGTTCTGTGTAAGCTGTGGGTACGTACCTCTGAGTTGGTTGACTCTGTGCTCGCTGTTGTCCGTCATAGGCACCGTTCGCTGGGACATGTGAGGAGATGGCGGCATCCTCCAGTGTACAGACTGCTGGTGGACCTGTCGACAATGGAGGAAAGACATGTGATCATCACCTACAGGCTTGATCGTGTCACAATCCTGGAACTGTGTGCCGAGTTCGAGCCAGACCTGATGTCAGCTATCCGCCATCCCACAGGAATTCCCCCTCTAGTACAGGTGCTGTCAGTACTCCATTTCCTTGCAAGTGGGTCATTTCAAACAACAGTGGCCATAGCATCAGGGATGTCCCAGCCTATGTTTTCCAACGTGTTGTCCAGAGTGTTGTCTGCCCTGCTGAAACACATGCGGAGCTACATTGTTTTCCCTCAGGTGGAGGATTTGCCTACAGTGAAAGGTGATTTCTATGCCCTGGGACATATCCCCAACATCATAGGTGCCATTGATGGGACACATGTGGCTTTGGTACCCCCCCCGCAGGAATGAACAGGCGTACAGAAACCGGAAGAGTTATAATTCGATGAATGTGCAGATGGTGTGTTTGGCCGACCAGTCCATCTCCCATGTTAATGCCAAAGTCCCTGGCTCAGTGCATGACGCTTACATCCTGCAGAATAGTAGCATCCCTTATGTGATGGGGCAACTCCAGAGGCGCCATGTGTGGCTATTAGGTGAGCACCTGGAAGCTAGACAGTGGGAATGGTTGACTGGGTCTGGGGATATCCCTACAGGTTAGTGTGTGTCTAACAGTTGTCCCTCGCCATTTGCAGGTGACTCTGGTAACCCCAACCTGTCATGGCTACTGACCCCAGTGAGGAATCCCAGGACAAGGGCAGAGGAACGGTACAATGAGGCCCATGGGCAAACTCAGAGGATTATAGAGCGGA
Organism: Pleurodeles waltl; assembly: GCF_031143425.1. NCBI lineage: Eukaryota > Metazoa > Chordata > Amphibia > Caudata > Salamandridae > Pleurodeles > Pleurodeles waltl. The sequence continues at coordinate 480,828,113 of NC_090437.1, read as the reverse complement.
CCTTCGGCCTCCTGAAGGCTAGGTTCAGGTGCCTCCATATGACAGGTGGATCCCTATTCTACTCACCAAAGAAGGTGTGCCAGATCATCGTGGCCTGCTGTATGCTTCACAACTTAGCTTTGCGACGACAGGTGCCTTTTCTGCAGGAGGATGGTCCAGATGGAGGTGTTGTGGCAGCTGTGGAGCCTGTGGACAGTGAAGACGAGGAAGCAGAAGAAGAGGACATCGACAACAGGAACTCGGTGATCCTGCAATACTTCCACTGAGACACAGGTAAGACTACAAACCTGCCCCCTACATGTACTTTAACACTACTACCTCTCTACTGTCTGTCGTTTTCACCCAGTGTATGGTCACTGAGTTGTCACTTTCCCTTACGATTTCACAGATGTGGGTCCCACTGTGTGACATCTGCTTTGTTTCCTCATGGACTACAGCTGTGTGACATAGGTATGTTGACATTACAATTGTAAGAGCATTTTGACACTGTAATTGCTAATGCACTATTTGGAAATCACAGACAGACTCCAGATTGTTTTGTGCTTTAAGGGTGTTTATTTAAGTGCTCAATATTGGAGGGTGCTGTAAAATGGTGAGGGGTGATGGTGGAGGAATGTTCATGGCAGAGTCCAGTCTATTAGTCTCACAGGTGCATTGCCCAAATGGGCATAGGAAGTGGAGCTGGGGCAGTTTGAGGATGGACAGGGTGACAAGGTGGGACAGAAGGATGACATTCAGGGTGGTCTAATTTCTTGGTGGGGTCTTGGCATCGTTCTCTGTCTTTGTCCTGGATCTCAGGGACCGTTTGCGGGGTGGTTCTCCCTCTCCAGGGGGTGGGGTGCTGGTGTGGTGGTCCTGTGGCGGTGCCTCCTGTCTACTAGCGCCGGCGGAGGTGGTGGGCAGTTCATCGTCCAGGCTAGTGTCAGGGTTCCCTTGTTGTGCCACAGTGCCCCTTCTGGTGTTGAGGACTTCCTTCAGCACCCCTACGAATGTGCCCAGGGTGGAATTGATAGTTCTGAGTTCCTCCCTGAAGCCCAAATACTGTTCCTCCTGCAGCCGCTGGGTCTCCTGAAACTTGGCCAGTACCGTTGCCATCGTCTCCTGGGAATGGTGGTAGGCTCCCATGATGTTGGAGAGGGCCTCATGGAGAGTGGGTTCCCTGGGCCTGTCCTCCCCCTGTCGCACAGCAGCCCTCCCAGTTCCCCTGTGTTCCTGGGCCTCTGTCCCCTGGACCGTGTGCCCACTGCCCCCAGGTCCCTGTTGTTGTTGGAGTGCTGGGTTAGCCTGGGTTCCCTGTAGTGGTGGACACACTGCTGATTGACGTGTCCTGGGGACAGAGGTATGGACCCGCTGGGTGGGTGCTGTGCTGGTGTTTCCAGAGGGGGGAAGCTCTGTGGTGGCCTGTGCAGTGTGAGGGGAACCGACTGTCCCGAGGTCCCAGATGGGCCGGGCTGGTCATCTAGATCCAGCTGGACAGAGCTGCTGTCATCACTGTGGGCCTCTTCTGTTGGTGGTGTGGACATGTGTAGACCCTCCTGTCCGGTGACATTGGGTAGGGGTCCTGCAGGGGTATAAAAGGATGTTTATTGCATCTGTGTGTGCCATGGTGTGCAATGGGTGGGTGACCGTGTACCCCAGTGCTTGCATTCCTGTGTGGGACCTTGTGTGATGGTGGTTTAGGGGGGTGTATGGATATGTGCAGTGGCCATGCTTTAGTGATAGGTGTCCATGCTTTGTTGTTGCATGCAGGGCTTGGTGTTGGGATGTGTGGTTTGTGATATTGGGACATTTGTGAGGAGTTGGAGTGATGGGGGTGAGGGCGAGGGTGGGGGTATGTGATGGCATGCAGGTAGGGTGGGGGATGTAATAGTTAAGATTTGACTTACCAAAGTCCATTCCTCCATCTACTCCTGCGAGGCCCTCAGGATGCAGAATCACCAAGACTTGCTCCTCCCATGTTGTTAGTTGTGGGGGAGGAGGTGGGGGTCCGCCGCCAGTCCGCTGAACCGCGACGTGGTGTCTTGAGACCACGGAATGCACCTTCCCCCGTAGGTCATTCCACCTCTTCCTGATGTCATCCCTATTTCTTGGGTGCTGTCCCACTGCGTTAACCCTGTCCACGATTCTTTGCCATAGCTCCATCTTCCTAGCTATGGAGGTGTGCTGCACCTGTGATCCGAATAGCTGTGGCTCTACCCGGACGATTTCCTCCACCATGACCCTGAGCTCCTCCTCAGAGAACCTGGGGTGTCTTTGCCGTGCCATGGGGTGGTGTGGGTGATGTGTGGGGTGGTGTGTGTAGTGATAAGTGGGGTGATATTTAGTGGTGTGTTGTGTGAGGTGCGTGGAAGTTCTGTGGGTGATGGTATTGTGTGCCTGTGGATGCTTGGTAGTAGTTTGTAGTGTCTCTCTCTGGCCTTCTTTCGGTAGTTTGGTCGTAGGGGTTTGTGGGTGATGTGGGTGTGTGTTTTATATTGTAATGGGTGTGTGGGAGTGGTGTGTGTATGTGTATCAGGTGTGTGTATTTCGATTTGTCCAATGTGGCAGTGTTTTGTAAATGTGTGTGTATTTTGAGTGCAGCAGTGTGTACCGCCAATGGAATAACGCGGTTGTATTAGTTGGTCGTGATAGTGTGGGTGTATTTCTGTTGGCGTGACGGTGGAGGTTTTGTTTTCGCCAGTTTATCACTGACCTTTGGTGTGGCGGACTTGTGTGGGTGTCTGAATTTTGGCGGATTCCGAGCTGTGGGTCGTAATAGCTGTGGCAGAATTCCGCGGCCGTGGCGGTGTGTTGGCAGTCTTCTGCACGGCGGTAAGCAGCTTTTACCGCCAATGTTGTAATGAGGGCCTAAGTAATTAAGTGGTTTGTGGTAGGGGTAACAGTGTGACCATGTATTATAAGAAATAAAATACCCTGTGCGATATGATGGCTTGACCGTGTTTTATAAGGTATAAGATACTCTCTCCCCTACATTAAATGGATATTGCAAGTCACCTCTTAGTTTTGTGACCTTATAAAAGAACTCAGCCTTCAGCTTTGCTCCTCTGTATATTCATGGAACTCCTCTATGACTTGCAAAATCCTTCTACTTTTCAACAGAGAGTACTTTATCCCTTATATAGACATATGAATTCAATTTCAATGACAACAGGTTGTGCTAAATTAAAGAAAGCACATTCTGTATAGTAACAACACTTGCTTCTCATTCGGCTTATGGGTGATGTTGAATTCTAACTGTGGTCTGGATACTAATATACTGCCTGGCCAACATCATATACAGTGTGCTGTTTTGTATTTATTAGCTGTGCACATATATTATGTGTTGTGCTGAGCTCAGAAATATGTAACAGGGCTTATTACACGTGGTGCATCTACACTTCCGTGTTGTGTCTTTCTGACTTACTGTGTATCAAGGAGTGAGGATGGAATGCTGAGGGCATCTGCCGGAGGTTCATGAGGTTGTTGGTAAATATTTTTTGTGCACAATTTTTGAGGCTCAGTTAATACAAAGTGGAAGAAGATGATTAAGCCATTTGTTTGCATACATTTGTTCTGTTGGGACGGTTAGAGACAGCTTCCTAACTCATCTTCGTGTGGTTGTTATTACACTGAGGATATTTCTGGTATAGAATCTGAACTTGTTGCCGGAAGTTGTTATGCTGCATTGTCTCACTCTTTCATTCTCTGCTCTTTTCTTGGTGCGTAACAAAATGTCTCCTCACTCGTGTCTCATTCATTTCTCCGGGCCTGTGGCCTTGCGAGCTCTGGTACTCTTGTGACCCCCTATTAATGTTGTTTATTCAGCTTTCACTCAGCAGTTAGGATTTTTTAGTCTCCCCCTGGGTCCTCAACGCGGCAATCAGGCATTGGGGTGATGCAGCAGTCTAGTACCTTTAACTGGAGACTCAGCCTGCATCTGAAGTGGGAGATGTCTGTTCCACACTTGGAGTTACTGCTGGACAGCAGAGGAGTGAGGTATCTGACTGCCGCATATCCGGGCTGCTCCTTACGTTTCTCATCCTGCACCTGCCTTAAAGTGAAACGTAAATTTCAACCATTACTGTTTACTAGCAAGTGTCATCATTCTTTTGCTGCTCTAATCTACGGCTACTACTAATACACTTCAAAACATAATTGTGACTATACTATCTATAATATAATGCCTTGGTATAAGAATGAGCTCTTATAATCGTTCCTAAGGCATTTGAAGACTAAAACCTCATTCGCAAACAGGTATTTACAACGTTTTAGTTGAATATTTATCTTTGTACCTAACCATAAAATGTTAATGAGGAGTTGATAAACCTATTCCGATTTTTTTTTCCCTGAATGGTCTACTGGTTACCCATGGAGAGATATAAAGAAAGGCACAAAAAAATGAAACTCACCACATGAATTTAGACCTTGATCACAAAACATGAAAAGTACATTAAACAAGCATTTGCAATGCAATGGGTCTCGCGTTTGCTCGAGTTAGAGCTCTTAGTATTGTAAATTCCTAACTGGATTTTTCTTGCCACATAAATTGAAAATAAACAGTAAAACAACTGACATAAGCAATCTGATTCAAAGCACCACGGCTGCCACGAGCATGAGCGCGAACGAAAGACACAAAAGGAAAAATAAGTTCTCTCACAGTTAAGCATATCAGCAAACATGCAATCATCCATATGCCAGGGTTGATGGCCAATGAGATAACAAAACTAGGACAAAGGAGGGACAAACGTAAAGCACTTAAAAATTATAACAAAGGATTTTTGAAAGGCAAGCCCATGAACGAGTAATGGTGATGGGCGGGCAGAGGGCGTGGTGAAAAGCCCACAGATAGATATCATCAGACTAAGAACCAAGCAGCCATTCGGATTCAACGACAAGGAATTACATGTACACTTATAATTGCCTATGGAACATAATATTGTAGAATACATACAAAAATGGAGAAAGGTACTCACATAATGACCATCCCAGCATTCAAACAAAAGGAAACTTGCAGTTAAGGACATCCCATGATATGTACACATTGTTTGGGAGACTTATCTAGTACTAATATACTATATATATATATAAACAAACCAAACGTACTTCCCACTGGGCACTCTGCAGCTGGTGCCTACGTCAAGGATGGACCAATTCCCTGTGAGTATATGTTCAACATATGGAAAACGTAGCACTCCAGGGGACTTCGTACTCGTATTTAATAGTTGCCAGAAGAAACAAACACCATCAACTATGCATTTCGATTTACAAGGTCTTGATCACGGTTAGTGAGTGAAATTTCTATGTCAACCATATAAAGTATCCCATCATAAGCCCTTATGCAGCAATCTGGGATATGTGGTTCTACCCATTTTGCACATTTCAAAACAAAATATATGTAAAGCAAGTTGTTTAACAAACCAACATTAACATTTCTCCTGAATATCCATTAGCAGACACCACACTGCATGTTTTACTCCAGAGTCACAGTGCTCTATAACAGACAGACACAATATTTTATATACGCTTTAAATCCACCTTAATACTCAGACTGTGGTGTACCTTATTTAGGTTCTGGAATGGGTTAGGTGCTTATTTGATGCAAACATAAATAATGGCATATTTTATCCCAGAGTCTATTGTTAAGCAGCATTCCCCGGTAATTGGTAATGGCCTATAGGTGCCACTATAATATTATACTCCATGCTAGTTTGTAATTGATACAATGGCCGCACCTTTATGTCATTAAGAGTCAGGTCATATTGTTTCAAAATAATTCTCAGGTAGAGTACCCTAGCCATATAGACAGTTGACAACATTTAATCCATTTAGAGCTAAGCCTATTCTCTAGTACTCTACAGTTATCAAATATGTTTCGGCCATATACCATTTCTTGTCTATTACCCCACCAACCATCAATGATAACTGTTGGCATTAATAGTACTAAGCAGACAACCTAACCCACATGTACCATTTTTCTCTGCTTGGGGCAAATCACCTGTCGAAGTTCCTGATTTTGTCACCCTTGAATTCTGCAACTACAACTCTACCCATGCTGCTGCCGTACAACATATATATCCACTAAGTGTCATATATACTTTTTTGGATGATTAAGATCTCACACTTCATAATAGACATTTCTTACAGTGCAAATTTATCAAATAATGTATATAGTTATTTTCAAATCCTATTTGGTTTTGTATTATTGTCAGTCCCTATAAGTGACTATGCATTTACTCATTCCCGTTCAGACCATGCAGTATTTTCGTTTTGAGTCTGATAATGAATCTTGACTCTAAACGTCTCAATTTTATTATCCTGTTACCTTCTCTCTCATGTTTCCTCACAAAGGCTATACCATAGTACCACATGTGTGACCAATCTGCCCCATCATGGCAATGCAGAAGTTTTACCATAGCATAACTTATGTCTCTGTTTTGGACTTCCCTTATATGTTCGCGTATCCTTTTTTTATTCGGCAGATCATACTTCACATATACCTCAGCCCAAAAAGGCATTCAATAATATAGACCACAAATGAGGTGTTACATGTTATCCTTTCCTTTCTGAGGATATTCTTGGCAAATCTTGAAGAGTGATCAGGTGATTGGGGCTTAGCTGCCATCAGCACCACCGGTAACGTACCGCAGAAAGTACTTATTTATGTGATATGCTGGTACACAGTCATTATATTGACAGCAGGAAGAAGAAGGGAAAGATAACAGTCTTCCTCCCACACATGAATTGTAAAGTATGCAAAATGAATAATTGGGTACAGGAGTAGGAGGTGTCAGGACCTGGAAAAAATAACCTGATCACAAAGCTGTTAAATTGTAATTCAGACTTCACAGTTTATTGTCTAGCGTGTCCATGCAATTTACGATATGTGAGTAGCAAGGAAAAAGCAGTAAAAAATCGAGTGTTGGAAGACATGAGAGCAATCGCTTAGGGGAATCTTACATATCCAGTGGCCCGGCATTCTCAATCAACACATGGGGAAACAGAAACGTACTGAAATATTAATGTGTGGATCAGGTCCCAAAAAATGAACGGGGTGGTGACAGGGTGCACCAATTGAGACAATTGGAATACCATTGCATTATAGAATTGCAGGCTAAGACACCAAAGGGACTTAACATGGATGAAGAGATCTGGACCCATGTAGGATAATTTGCTAGCCCACAGAAGGCAAAGTAGCAGACTGAAAACCAAGTCACAGCAATTGCCAAAATAGGGTTTAACAGTGGTTTGATAGCATCCATTATTTTATCAAGGGTTGTGAAGCTTTCACAGATGGGAAGTTGGGCTATACAAGTGCAACAGTAGTTTCAGACAGAGAGAGCATCTACTAGCATTTTAGCAGCTGGGCATTATAAGTCAGCTATTATGGGCATGTACATCCGCAGAATTATCACATTTGGACTATAGCGACAGCCCATTCAGGGCAAAATAATTGAGTCAGAACGGACAGGTTGATGAATTAGGTCCGGCCTAACATTTTGAAATTTAAGATAAAGAGCTAGATGAATGAATTTTTTCCTTTGTTTTTCCTTAATTTTCATTGCTTTATGGGAGTATTAGAATGATGATTTTTTTGATAAGTGTATCCATTATAATGAATGGTTACCAATATGTTTAACATGTTCAAAGATGGCCGCCACCATATATCGAAGTATTTTCTGTGAATAACGTGCGTTCCCTGTGTTTGATAAAAATTTGGGACGCATGGAATGGCGTTTTCTGCCTCATAATATGAAAGAGTAATAATGCACGTTTTGAATGATTGACTATGAGAAAGGCGAGGAACCCAAAATGCGTTTTTCATATTAACATTTGTGGCCAAATAAATGAATTTTGTGAATCTACATTGAGTGGATACCTCCTGTGAGTGCCCAACATGGACTAGAAGAAACGGATATACATATATGTGTGTGTCTTTTCACTATGTCTATCCTTGTGGCAATGATGCTTTTTAAAGAGGATGGGGCACGGTGTTGGTTGGCTTTGAGACAGACAATTCTGTCAAAATGCATTAGCCCACATGAATAAAAGTTTTAGAATACAGCCCTCTTGGAGTGAAAGCGTTTCTGAGTTTTCAAAAGAATATGGACTATGGGTGATATATAGTGGGTCCTGCACCCATGGCCTGGCACCGACCCTGTTTGGTGGATGCAGTCAGAGGAATTGCAAGGAGTCGGCATGTGGGATAGTGCTTTCCCAATGTCCGAAGCCATTGTTTACAAGGAACATATGGAGATACCTGGAAAGTGAGGAGCCGGTGGTGTGCTTGTCTCGGTGTTTGTTGCTGTACTGGATCCTATTTAGTTTTAATGGAAATCAGGCGTTTAGCTTAGCCTCCTGGCTTGCAGGCCTGTGCCCCCATCATCTAGTTACTTTTAACCTACTAGCTTGCTCTGTCTTAGCCTATTTATTTAAATATTTCTTTAAAGATGGCTGCTATGTTTCTTGTTAGTGAAATGTTTTGATTTTACGTTATAAGTGCCACTCTGTGAAGGCGTCACTGTCAGCATCAAAGTTAAGTGAGATGCATAGGTATTCACATCATGTCCCTTTCCCACTTAATTGTGACTAGTACATTATGTACTTTTAAAGGGAATTGTTTATATAATTGCTGCCCCAAGCATGCTTTCTTATCTATTGTTTAGGAACATACCTGCATCAGAGGTCTTACAAGATCTGTATAAATACATCTCACGCAGACAAGGTTATCAGAGAGATTCCTACCAGATGCCATCAACGCTATCTATGCTACACGTCGTCTTGATGCAGACCCAGCCTTCGTGTCCCCACAGAGTCTGATCTAGAGACCTCATTCCAAGGTAACGTGGGTTGGGGGGACTCTTCTCATGAACATGGTACTGGCAGGTTAGGTTTAACACACCTAGCTCTCGTTAATTTAGAGATTAGGTTCTCCGTGCTTAGTTTTTAGGGATCTTTTAAATTTCTTGTTACAGCAAGATGGTGGGGGTCTTTGTATTCACAACTCTCATCTTTAAAATTATGCTTCTTGCATTGTTCATTATCCTAATCATTGCAGCTTATGCATTTTACAGTAGATTGCAGACTTGTCAATAAAACCTATTGAAAACGTTGCTGCATCTCCTTTATTGCCTGTGTATGACTGAGATGTATTGCTCATGTGTGAGAAAAGGGTATTCTCCGTTTAACCACGACTCCCCTGAGATGTCGCACTGTAGAGCCATGCGTAAAGGCTAGCTATAATCACCTTTTACTGTTTGGGTTTTTAGTGAGGTACTGCTTGTGAGCTGGAGGGTTGGGACGACAGTTTAGATTTGTTGTAGGATTGGCTTAGTCGCCTACAAACAAAAGTGCTGTCATCCCTAAACCAGCAGTCTTGCCTAGAGCAAGAGTCCAACTATGACATTGCAAGACACAGGGACAGTCGATCCCCCATTCCACGCTCATTTATGGTTACAGCACATTGGAAATAAAGACGTTTTTGAGAATCCCAGGGGTTCCGTCGCACAGTCGATTTCCTGTTTGTGACAACGAAAGAGGGTTGTTTGAACTTTTGGTTTTGGATATCGGAGAGTAGGTCCACAAATTGCAGCATGTCTGAGGCTGTGCAGAAGAATCTTGAAATTGCACAGAGTTTGTTTAATGAAAATGATACTATGTAAAGCATGGATGTGCCAAAAGGTACTATGGTTTCCTCCGATAGCTCGAGGACTTTAAAGCAAAATCTAAAACTGTATGGGAAATTGTGTAAGAAGGAGATCAATCGTAGGTCGGATGTGATCTCCCTGGATAATTATATTGAAGTAGGACGAGTACCAAGAGGTTTACGTGTCCTGATTAAACCTACGTTCCATAATCCTCACTTGAAATTGTAGGAAGCATGGACTCTCTTGATAGCAGGTACCTGTAAGAAGAATTTGGGCTTACCATTGTAGTATGCTGCAATCGAACTGATGAGATTGGGGAGGAGCTGAAGCGAATAAAAGATTTATTGAACAAGCATTCTGCACAAGAAGAAATTCAGGGCCTGATTCTAACTTTGGAGGACGGTGTTAAACCGTCCCAAAAGTGGTGGATATACCACCTACCGTATTACGAGTCCATTATATCCTATGGAACTCGTAATACGGTAGGTGGTATATCCGCCACTTTTGGGACGGTTTAACACCGTCCTCCAAAGTTAGAATCAGGCCCTCAGTCTTTTATAAAAGAGATGTAACCTAGGTAACAAATTATGAGGAGGAAATTCAGATAAAAAACAAAAAAACATTTAAGGAACACGGTGAATTCTGACCTTTGGGAGAAAATATGAGGCTGCCAGGAAGGAATTTAGGCAGACCAGCTTGTTGGTCTGGCTCTGAAAGTCTCTCAGATATTGATGAACAGCAAGGGTCGTTGACTTCTAACACATCTCCCTTTACTACACTTGAGGAGTATCGTTTTTTGAAGGCAAAGTCCGGTTTCCCGGAGAAGGCCTCAAGAAGGAAGAGAAGGCAGCAGCGACACAGGGGAAAATCCCTAGGGGAGGCACTGCAGAAAGGAAACAATATGCCACATGGGAGGGACACATGGCAAGGCAAGAGAAACAAATAGTGGGTGAGAACCTCCTTACAGTTGTAAGTCTATCATCCCATGTTCTGACTCGTGATGAACAGTCCCTATTAGAGTTAGGTTTATAATTTTGCCCTACTGCAAACTTTGATTTTAGTCGTTCTCGCATTGACATTTTTCTGTTTATCATGAAATTGAACATATTGAAGACTTTTGAACACCAAAAGGGAAAACAAAATTTGAGGAATGACATTTTCCCAAATTTGGAGTCTGACTCTGACTCTGTCTCTGACATTCTTTCTATTGGTGACATTAAAGGGTTGGCAACATTAAGAGAATGTGAAATGGGTATTAGGGATTGGGAGTCAGAACAGGAATTGCTTTGTAACCTAGGACTGAATCTTGATAAGACAAGCAGGAAAGCTTAATTCTACTTGTAATCCTTATACCCCCATGATAATATTGACACCTTTCATGAGGTGGTGGTACGTGACATGGTAAAGTCGTGGAAGCAAGGAGAAAAACATTTTGCACAAAATCTTACTATGGGGCAGCGGGAGGCACTGGAGTCCCTTCGAAAGGTTTCCTCTTTTGTAATAAAACCCGCTGACAAAGGTGGTAATGTCATACTGTGGGATGTGAGCCAATAGAGTACAGAAGCTAAAAGGCAATTGGAACTCTCAAACTGTTATGCCAGGTATAATAGTATGGCGTATGGTCAAACTATTATTATGTACCATTCTATGCTTGCCAATTGGCAAGAAAAAAATCTACTCAGTCTTGAGGAGGTCCAATTTCTTACAGTGAAGAAACTGGTGACACCATGTTTTTATATGTTACCTAAAGTTCATAAGCACAGTATTAAACCCCCTGGGAGGCCTATTTTCTCTGCCAAAAATAGTTTACTGGAGAACATATCCATTTATTTAGATCATGTTTTGCGTCCCTATGTCTTGAGTCTGCCATCTTATTGCAGGGATAGCATGGATTTTATTACCAAAACACAGGGATTCCATGGCAACCTAAGTATATTTTGGTCACAATTGATGTGGTGGTCTTGTATACTTGTATTATACATGAGTTAGGCCTACAGGCTTGTAGGCATTTCTCTAGGGATAAACCCATGTCTTTGTAGATAACTCTATACTGTTGCTAGACATGTTACAATTTTGTCTTGACAAGAACCAATTTTTGTTTGAAGATCAGTGGTTCAAACAACTCACCAGGTCTGCAATGGGGAGTTGCTTTGCGCCTAGTTAAGCCTGTATGTTTGTGAGGTGATGGGAGTCACAACACATATGGACTGATGCGCATGAAATGGGGACCTGCCACATTACCTTATGGACAAGATACATCCATGATATTTTCATGATTTGGGTTGGTTCACAAGTGAAATTGAATGCTTTCCTGGCTTTGACTGCAGACAATAATTTGAACCTTAGGTTTACTAGCAAGACACATAATGCTACAATGGAGTTTTTGAATGTACTTGTCACTGTAGAGGGAAGTAATATACAAACTAGCCTCTTTAGGAAGGCTACTGCGGGCAATAGTATTGTACACTCCCGTAGCCACCACCCCCCGAGACTTAAATGGAGCATTCCCTATAGTGAATTGGTTAGTGCAAAGTGGAATTGTAGCATTGTCAAGGCCTTTGATACTGAGAAAAGAAATATGATTGGCAGATTCAGAGTGCGAGGTTACCCCAACAAAGTCATTAAGGCAGCTTGTGATAAGGTGGAAGGTGATAAAAGGGATGGTTTATTAATACCTAGGCAGAGAGAGAAAGTTGATAATAAAGTAAGACTAATTATGACATTCATCAGTGAGTCGCACGCTATTAGTACGATCATAAAGAGAAATTGGCACCTGATAAGGTCTGACCGAATCATGGGGTCTTTGATAAGCCCCCATCCTCAGATCACCTATAGAAAGAGTGAATCTTTGAAGGATATATTGGTTCACAGCTATCAGACAAAGAGACAGAACACACCAAGATCTTGGTTGAGGGAGCAACCAGGTTTCTTTAAATGTGGTAAATGCAAAGCCGGTGCACATAGTTCTAACAAGAAGGTATACAGGCTTCCAACAACAGGGAGAGAGGTAAAAATCTGAAAATTTATAAATTACAATAGTGATTTTGTTGTGTATGTCTTGGTGTGCTAATGTGGCTTGCAGTATGTTGGGAACGCAATCTTCCCCGGTGAAGAAAAGGATCCTTGAACATCTACGTGCCATAGAGAACAAGGACTTAAGCTACCCAGTGGCCAGACATTGCCTTTTTGTGCATGCATGCATCTAATCCTGACAAGGTCTAATTTTTTGGCATTGACAGGGTCTTGACAAGAGCGAGAAGAGGTGACATGGAACACAACTTGAGGAAGCTGGAATCTCAGTACATAATTCTACTTGGTACCACGGACCCGGGTGGCCTTAACCGGAATGAAGAACTTTATGTTCATATTGTTGACTGATGTATAATTTCAATATGGATGAGGATATATGACTGTATTAAAATGCTATTCTGTTGACTGATAACTGAGATAGGGGTAACTGTAATTTCGCCACCCTGGGCGAACAATGCTATTGATTTACATGTTGACCTGCTCTCAAATAATAGACAGTTGGATTAATTTTTCCTTTCAATTGTTTGGAAGGATAATTATTTGGCTACTGGGGAGTTCGGGCACAAAACCTGTGTGTTTTTTCTTGTTCAGCCCTTTTGTACAACAATACTATAGCCTATTATGCTACTGGGTTTGCATATTATTTCACCAGATTGCCTTATCGGTATTTATGCATTTCATATCTGATCTTTAACTACAGGGTTCAGTGGTTCTAGGAGAAGGGCCACTTGGCAGTTGTTGAATATTGTTTTTTGTAAAGGTGTATTATAATGATTTGGCCACTGGGCATAAGTGAATTTGGAATGTATTTTGTAAGGCTGATTTATGGTGCCCTGAAATGAATTACGGCATTGCAGACTTAACTCATCTGTTCAGTTTATGATCCCTATTAAATAATGAATGGAATACGTTTGTTTTAAAAAAATGTGTATTTATATTATATTTAGGATGATCAGATGAAACTCTCTAATAATAACAAAGAAAAAGTTTAAGGTAAAATTTGTAATATTTGGAATTATGCCATGAGGAATGTGAAAGCATTTAGGAAAATAGAGAAATGTTGTGTAAAAACTACACTATCCACAATGCCCTAGGATTGATTGTAGTCACAAGACTATATAAGGTGAAAGAGAAAAGGGACTGGGTTATCCGTGATCAAGACCTTGGTGGTGGAAACGTGTCGGTTTGTGGAGACACTCACTTTTTGCTAAAAATACATACGTTTGCTGATATATACTTCCTGGAGTATAATGCCTTGACTTTTTGGTTGGATACATGATAGGAGTTTGGCCACAACTCCCACATTTGTTCCTGTTTGATGGGGAAAATTATATATATATATATATATATATATATATATATATATATATACATATATGTATAAATATATATATATATTTAAACATCAAAATTATTTTGTAACAGCCGCACACTCAGGAAGTCAAATAGAGATAGTTTATTTAACACTATGCGTTTCGGCTGACTAGCTGCCTTGGACACGTGACCAAGGCTGCTAGTCAGCCGAAACGCGTAGTGTTAAATAAACTACCTCTATTTGACTTCCTGAGTGTGCGGCTGTTACAAAATAATTTTGATGTTTAAATAAGATTAACCGGAGTGCTCTGCCGGTTTATTACCGCACCACCCCTCTGGGGCCGCTTGGAGCTCTTTTTGTGAGCACTATTGTCGAAGAAAAAAAAAAAAAATATATATATATACAATAAAAAAAACAAAGGTTACAGCTAGGAAAACTTTATTCTTTTTACATAAACCAAACTTAAACTACACAAACATTAGCTAAATTAACTATAACCAATGCCTTTATGATGCACTTCTTATACCTTTCCTATTACATCACATATACCATGTGAAATCATAGCATTCATATCAACACTTATGGCATCTCTTTCTTTGGACTATGCAGTGTCAAGTGTAAGACCATAGCTCTTCTATGTCTTTCCATCAATGCCCCTCCCACAAAGAATCATGGGCCAGATGTAGCAAACGTTTGCGACTCGCAAACGGGCCGATTCGCAATTTGCGACAGTGCCAAATCGGAAATGGGATGCAAAAAGCCCATTTCCGACTCGCAAAAAGCGATGGGACCCGTTTGCGAGTCGCATCCGTTGCGACCCCATTTTGCGACCCGCAAATTGCGACTCGCATTTTGCGACTCGCAACCAATATGCAATTGCAAGTCGCAAATTGCAACTAGTCGCAAAAAGCCCAGTTTGCATGTCGCATTTACCACTAACTCAGAGCAGGTGGTAACCATTACCAAAGTATAAAAGGAGACCCAGAAGTCATCTGGGTTACTCATGATGGCGGACATGTACCTGATAGCAGTGCAGCACCCCACTAATCCTGCCCAATATTGTGTTCTGCAGGCGCTGACCCCGCAACAGATGTGCCTCACTGCTGGTTGGAGGAAGTATCCGGGATCCAAACGCTCTTGCCCTGCGACGCCTGCGCTGTGGTGGCTGCCCTGTGCTCCCACCTGTATCCTCCCTGGCTGTTGCTGGGGCAGCTCCTGGCGTTGTTGTTGCAGCAGGCGTTACCACTGCAGGAATGCTGCTGACTGTGCATGTGGGGGTGCTGGCGGGTCCTGGGGTGTCCTCCTGGGCCTGGGTGCTTGGGGTGTAGGGGGTGTCTTGCTGGAGACCTGTGGGACATGGGGAACACACTGTCAGTGTCTAGTATCTATTGCACAATTCCTAATAAACATTTGCCTATGAACTGCCTATTGGACTACATTTCCCATAATGCATCATTCTGGCTTTTTCTACACTGAAATGGAGCTATTTTGGTTGTGCATGCACCTGTGTACATGGTGGGTGGGGTATGACATTGATAGGGGTACAGGCATGTCACATGGTACTCACCGGTTGATGTGCTGGGCTCTGAGGTGTCCAGGTCCCCAAATCCACACACTGCCTCCGGCTCAAAGGTTTCCTCAATCATGTCTTCAAGGGGTGTGGGTGGTGGCACAGATGATGGTCCCCCTCCAGTGCCTCTCATCTCCCAGAGCCTTTCTGCCACCCTCTCCTTGGTCCGGGAGCGGAGGTCATACCACCTCTTCCTTATGTCCTCAATTGTCCTGTGGCTCACACCCAGGGAATTAATTTTCTCTTGCATTTCCTGCCAGATTTCCTTTTTGGTGGCCTCAGGAACAGTGTGGGCTGCTCTCCCAAAGAGCTCATCATGGTGCTGACAACATTCTTCGGTCAGCACCTCAAGCTCCCTCTCAGAGAATTTCATTTTCCTTTTTCGGGGAGTTCCCTCCATGGCTGCTGCTGCTTGTTCAGTGTGAAGACTGGCAGTTATAAAAGGGTGTGGTCCTGCCTCCTCCCAGGTGTATTTGTTAACTTCCTGGCTGTGATGTCATCATCATGTGCCAGGAAGTGTTTCCAGAGTGTTCTGGTGTGCTTTCTGGAGTGTTCTGCTGCACCTGCACGCAATTTTGAGGGTACTCGCAATTTGCGACACACACTCGCTAATTGCGAGTTCGTTTTTTTGCACACTCGCAAACAGCGACCTCGCAATCTGCGGACTCGCACACAGCGTTGCGAGTCCGGCTGCGAGTCGCTAAATCGGACCGGTTATTTTCCTGGCATACCAAATTGCGAGTCGCATTTTGCGAGTCGCATTGACTCGCAAAATGCGACTCGCAATTTTTATTTTTCCTACATCTGGCCCCATGTTCTGGTCCTGCAGAAAAAAACATGTTCCCTGTGCGTAAGTCTTTCAGGAGGGTGCTGGTGCAATACCAAAAAGATGTGTGTTCCTGATGCAACCCCCAAGTAGGAGTCCTTTTGAGTTGGGTACAATTAAAAAGGGGAGAGTTCATAGGCGCCTCTCCCCCATCTCCATGCTTAATACGCTGTGATATTATTCTTTTCCTCTTTCTTTGGCAAAAACAGGCGGTAATAATATCATGTCATGTATTGGAATTACCATGGAAGCAGGACCTTTTGCACCATGGGAAGGAAGGTCGCTCATTCAAGTGGTAAACATACTCGGGGATTTTCAAAGTTGAAACCACACCAACTGCATGGGGACAGGAACCCACTTCATGCTAGCCCCGCAGGAGGGGAGAGGGTGAGCAATACTGCAATGTATGAGGAGTTGAACATTGTGTATGGGCACCGATCGGGGAGTAACTCCAACTGATCGCCTCCAATAGACAGTAGAAGAATTTAGATAAATTGAATCCTGAGGCGTTGGCCCCTGTGCCAGGGTGGCTGCTCTCTAGCTTCATTCTGCCTGTTCAGTGTGCTTTCCCTGCCCGTGAGGGGTTCATTGGTGGGTAACTCTGCAAGACTGGTCCTGACGGGCTGAAAATATCTGGGTAATTATGCCCTATATGAGTAAGTTGCCCTCTGATTCTTCAGATGTATCCATTTTTATATCAAGTTTTAAACTGCTAACACTTTTGAGTGCTCATTTTACATTTCTTGAGGCATGAAGACATAGGAAGAAGCAACATAAAGTCTTCACTCACCTAGTAAGTCTTATGGTAAATTAAAACATCATGGTATCGTGCCAAACACGTCTTTGTGAGCTGGCAGGCATTTTGTGGGCAGGGACAGCTTCCTTGGTACTTTGCACTTAATGTAAAGTAGAGCAGGCAGTGCAGCCGTGATGACGCAGAAAAGAGGGTCCATCATATATTCATATATGTCATGTAACCAAAATGATATAATGTAGTGTGATTTTAGTAAAGAAAATAATGTACGAGGGAAATTGTGCTCTCGGAGTAATTTGCCAATATTATAAACGTGCTTTATTAATCATGAAGAATTAAAAATGTAGTAATCCGTCATAATTGCAAATGTATGCCATGATTTCTTAGTTGAAACTGTTTTTGCTTAGCTTAAATTTAGTAGAGGCTTTGGCCTAGTTGCCTGGTCTCAAATTCTAACTGCGTGGCTTTTCCTTGAACTAATGAAACATATATTCTTGCTTGAATTTGTATTTTTCCAGTAGAGATGACTAATACACTTATCTCCAAGGTTTCGTACTAGGCCGGTTTCATCCCCTTTGATACAAGGTCAGTCTCTGCAGGTGCGGACAATGAAGGTACAGAAAGTAAAATAATTGGCAACCCATGTTGCAACTTGTGTTCCAAGGCCCCAAGGACAATGTATAAATGAGCGCTAGTAAAAAGACAATTTTCATTGGACAATTTGAAGCCAAAACCTATGAACCCTCCAATGGAAGACCCTGCAGAATTTGGAATGTTTCTTACTTAAACCCACTGGACAAAGAGAAGTCAGCCATTTTCCTTGATGCCAATTTGAAGCCAGATGCCAGACTCCATTTTGGACGACACCCTGATGCCCTTTTCTCTATTCGAGAGAAAGAGACTTTAAGAATTCTCACCCTAGAGACTTTAACTTTAATTTGCCCTGTCTTGCCCACGTAGTAATTTTGCCCTACTTACCTTGCTGCCGCAAGGAAACTTGCCCTCAACTTGCCCTTTTGAAACTCTGCCCCATGCTGATCAAACCGGTACCTGAAGGACGAAGACTTTCTTGAATGCTGATTGTAATTGGTAAATATGAAAGGATAATTGCATTATGCATTGTGTTTTTCCTTTTAGGTACCAACTGCTATTTTGGTAGGGCCCAAGCTAGAAGTTTTCCAAATTTGTGTTGACTAAATTCGTTTTGCATGAAGCCCCACATGCCAATGCTAATTAGAGGTTAGTCGAGGTATGAACTTGATGCCCCAGGTTGAATTGAAATCTTGTCATGCTGACCGATGTATGAAATTAGTCAAATTCAGTTGCTTTTATTAGTGATTTGTATTGCCATAACTGAATGTACTATCATTCAGATATTTCGTAGATTGCGTTTCTTCTGCCGCTATGGACAGCTAGTAATGTTCGTATACATATATCATTTGGTTTTGAGATTTATATACATTGTATTAGCTTTGTTAATATAGGGAAATAAATTCACTAACTTTTAATAAACCGGTGTGGTTATTCATGACTGAAAGGTCATGGTGCGTCGAAATATCAACTGTTATTGATTCCTAATGTGTTATTTCGATCTATTAATCGAGTATTGGATATCGCGTACAACAGGTATTGATTATTGATTTAAATAACCCGACTATTCAAGGATGAGGAGAGCCCAACTTGGCTAAAAGGTTCACCGACCTCCAACGTGTCCAGGTACAGGTAATTTATAAGGGCTGGACGCGTTATCAGTAGATGGTAGCAGGGATTAATGGTTTCGCCCTTTGGGACTCCATCCGAGCAATAGACGGAGTTAGGTTAGAATTTTCTTTGATGAAACAAGTTGGAAAAATGATGATGCTCTAAGTCCCCAATGACTTTCCCGGGATCTCGGAGCTTGCGAATGGAGGACATGGAGGTGTGAGAATGTTTTCGGCGTATCTAGTGATGGTATGAGTGAAGTTAGGGTTTTTGCGCTTGCATAGCTTATTGCCGCAGATGAATTGAGAAGTTTGTGAGGATTTTAGCGGGGTTACAAACTCCAGTTGAAGCATTAGAGGAGTGTGACTCCAAAGTGTGAGAGTAGGGAAGTCGTCGAACTTCATATGTGTGTAGCGCTTTGTACAGGAAAATTGCCCACGTGGTTGTTGTTGTTGAGACGGGCCCTGCGAGGTCAAGAGACTCCGGAGTATGTTGAAAAGTGTATGAGACACTTGATTGATGTTGTAATCTGTTCGGTTTAGTAGGTTGATCGGGCGTGGTCAACAAGTCGGTATGAATATTGAGGCATGAAAGAAAATTTTAGACTTTGAGATTTGACGAATTCTAAAGCGCGCTAGAATAGTTCATTGATCAGTTGAGAGCAAAGTTTGCGGGTCAAATTTTACTTGCGAAAGTGGGAGACCGAGAAAGATGGAATAACTGCCGAGGCTAGTGAAAAATCCCTAAGGTTTCTGAAGCGAGTGTGTTACCCTTCCTGTAGTAAACAGACAGATTTGTTTTCTTCTTTTAGTTAGTGCTCGCGATATTGCGGAAATTAGTTTTGAGTGAAGCTGAATGAAAGAGGACAAGCCGCAGGACTTTGTCAGCCGCAGTGTGTGAGTGTGAAGTCACTAGGAGCCGCGCTGGGATAGGTTGGTTGGTAAGAAGGGTCGCGCACGGATTGGACGCGGTCCGTGAAAGCGCAATTGGAAAGGAAAGGCAAGCAAAGAGTATTAAAGTCACTTATTGATTACATATTTTAGAAAAATAAAAGACTGAAAGATGGAATTTTTCAAAGCATTTAAGAGTGCCATGAGGGGAGACGTTTATATTAAAGCAAATGTAGGAGAAGAAACACCGCCTGAGGGTACACCAGCTTACATCGTGATTGAGGACAGGGGTGTAGCACCATGTCTTTGGTTGAAGCAATGGTGCGAATTAACAGAGAAGCATGGAAGTGTAGCGTTCCCTATCCATGGGTCGTTTAACCTTAGGGTTTTGGAGAATTTAAGATTTGCGTTATACGACATGAAAATACCTCCAAGGCCAGCACAGTTTGAGGCACTAGCAATTTGGGAGCTGGTAGCTAGAAACCAACAACAAAAGAAATTTGAGACAAGAATAAGAAAAGTAGAAAAGACACTAGCGGATGCTAGATGGGATAGCACACAAAAGGTTTGGAGATCAGACGTACTGCAGGGAATTAAATTGTTCCCGGCAATTACTGATGAAGCAGAGACGGAAGGAAAGAAAGCTACCTATAAAACAAACAGGAGTCAGTCCAGAGATAGAGAAAATAAGAGAAACTCAAAAAGGTCAGACGAGTCAGACGATGAGGAATTCATTATACAATTGCTGAATGATCGCCCGCCACCATATGTGGAAAGCGAAAAAGGGTCAAGCATTAGTACTGCCCCTCCAGAACCAACACAGGGTAATGTAACACCGAATTTGAGAATATCACAAAGGCAGAACGGTTCCGATATGGATTTTTCACCACAAATACCACAAGTTCAGAGAATATATCCTGACGTGCCTTTATTGAAACCTGTCGATAATTATCAGCCACAGATTCAAAGACACTGCTGTGATGAGCATAACTTGGGAACAACTTCTGGCTTAGGGGCTCAGGGCGGACATAGTTACCAAAGACCGACATTGATCCAAACCGAATCAACACAATTCTTGATGCCTCAAAAGCAGGTACAAGAAGTGTCGAGGCACGCTCGAGTAATAGAGGGTCAGTTAGGTTTGCCAGCAATGATGAATCATAATGTGGGGATTAACATGCCACAGAATTCAGGGAACAGACAGAATCCAGATGCAATATCTCTGCCTATTACTGTGGGTCCGCCAGTACCCCTGTATATACAGGCAAACTCAAACGCATGTGACCAAGGGATAGTGACACAAAATGAGACGGGGAGAAGATGCATAGAAATTACTCCAGAAACAACTCCGATAGCAACACTGCCAAATGGATCTGGGTCGTTGTCGGAATTTAGTCCAATTCCAATTTGTGCTCCGTCGACAGTGGTACGGTCCAATCCACCACTATTAATACCGTTAACCTCAAAGACTGAAACGTTACCGCAACCATCAGTAGCAGTTAATGTAAGTGCTACATTGATGGGACTGAACGCGCAACAGCTAGCACAATGGTTCAACAGTCTGAACTCCCCACAGAGTACATCCAGTGGGAATGGAGAAGAATACCTGAATAGGATAAGATTGGGCATGGAAGCAGATGAACTAGTAGAGGGAACAATGGGTCTGAACAGGTTAGAGTCATACACATAAGAAGAGCTGAGATACATGTGCCCCAGGATTACAAGAGAAGTGAGCGACATACATAAGAAGTTACAAGAAATTGCAGACAGAAACAAGATCGATATAGGTAAAACTAAACACTTGAGCAGAAGTTACAGGTTAGATTTTGAGACAAAAGATTTTGAACACATGAGATCGGCAGGGATGAAAACGCACCTCAAGGAGATACTTCAGAGCGCGCAGGTATGGAGATGCTTAGATAAGTGTGAAAGCAGATGGGTTAAGAAAAAGGACAAAAAGAAGGAAACTACCCCAGATCGGAATGAAAAGGCACAACAGAATGACGATCTGATAACCATGTTGCCAATGAGAGAGACAGCAGGGGGAAAACTTGTACATGTACCATGGCACAGATGCAATATTCAATCCTTTACGGATGATTTCCCCAAATTGAGGGAGAAACCGATTGAATGGTATCAACAGACAGATAGATTTGTGAAACTCACGAAATGTCTCTGGGAAGGCCTGAATACCTTGTTTGAAATAGTGGTTCCGGCAGATTTATGGGAAGACTGTAAAAGAGCTGTAGGTTG
Organism: Pleurodeles waltl; assembly: GCF_031143425.1. Classification (NCBI taxonomy): domain Eukaryota; kingdom Metazoa; phylum Chordata; class Amphibia; order Caudata; family Salamandridae; genus Pleurodeles; species Pleurodeles waltl. The sequence continues at coordinate 480,806,151 of NC_090437.1, read as the reverse complement.
GCCGACGAGTGAACCAGAAAGAGATAGGGACACAGGTGCACCATTACCTACGGTAATGAGCTTATACCATAAGGTGATTGAGCACTTGAAAACCAAGGTTGCGTCGAAAAATGTGGATTGGCAGAGGATCGACAGAACAGCACAAGAGGCTAAAGAATCGATACATGCGTACTATGAGAGATTGTTGAAAGCGTTTAAAAATTACAGTGGCACGGAGACGATTGAGGCAAAGGACATGCTCCATTTCGTGTTCAGATTTGTGGAAGGGTTGAGACCCGAGGTCAGTCAGATGATTAAAATGCATTTGATTTGTTGGCAGTCAAAGTCAATCGATGAAGTGTTGAACTATGCAAAGTACTGCAGTGATGTGATTGAGACAAAACAGAAGAAGTTGAAAGAAAAGGTGATGGTGATGCAGCTTAGAGCAGCTCAGACAGGTTTGCAAGGTTTGCAAGGGTTTCAACAACAGATGCCGCAGCAGCAACAGCAGGGAAATGATATGTTTCAGCCGCAGATGAGAGGCAGAGGTCGAGGAGGTTTTGTGAATAATGGTCCTGACATAAATACTGTTATGATTCCAAATGGTATACAGGCAATGAAGAAGGTGATGCCATGTCACACGTGCGGAATCGTCGGGCATTGGAAACGGGACTGCCCAATGATGGTGCAGGAAGGTGTAGGTCAGCAAAACAATTATGTCAATGCATTTCAGAATATGAGAGGACCGAAATTGAGGGGTCCAAACTCAAATTTTCAGAACAATATGAATCAGCTGCAGGGTTTACAACCCATACAATCGCAACAGGTGCAAATGCCCTGTGCGCAGATGGCACAGTTGCAGCCAATGCAACAGCAGTTTCCCATGGTACCTAATCAGCAAATGCAAATACCCTTAGCACCAATGAATCAGCAACAGGTAATGCTTCCTCAACAGGTCAAGTGATGAACCAAAATGACACAGTACACCAATTCCCTTTACACAGTGAGGATGGAATAAACGATGTATGGGAGAGTGAAAGTTCAGACGAAGAGGGAAATTGTATGCTTGCAGCATCTTTGGAAGTTGATCAAAAGGGTCCGTATGTGGAAGGAAGAGTTATGGATCATCGAGTTTCATTCTTGGTTGACACGGGAGCTACCCGCTCTACTGTTAGGAGCAGCGAAGTACCAAATTTGCCACTTTCAGGGAGAACAGTTCAAGTAGTGGGAGTGGCAAATAGGTACCTGACAAACCCAATCACTGACCCAGTGCAAGTCAGAATTAGTAACTATCAAGGGTCACATAAATTTGTGGTGTGTGACTCAAGCCCGATATCACTGTTAGGGAGAGACCTATTGTGCAAATTGGGATGTTCAATTATGTTTTCAAATGATGGAATTAAAATCCAGACAAACAGTGACGGGGAAGAAGAGGACAGTGTAGGAGGGGACGAAGTGGAAACTGTCGATGAAGAGTATCCCCTGATTACTCTTTACCCAATGCTCACTGAAGCAGACATTCCTGCTGAGGTACAGGAAACAGTCGGAAAGGAAGTGTGGGATATGACAGGGAAGGAAGTAGGATTGGTCAAAGGAGAAGAACCAGTGAAAGTGACTGTAAAACCCAATGTAACTTTCCCTCAGACCCCACAATACCATATGGCGCAAGACACCCTCATGAAAGTCGCCCAACTCATTGATGAGTTCGTAAAACAGGGAGTACTAAAGGAAGTGTTAAGCAGTCCATGTAATTCACCAATTATGGGACTAATAAAACTGAGTGGAAAGGTCCGGATTGTTCAGGATTTGAGGAAGATAAATGACATAATAGTCAAGTGCTGTCCCGTAGTACCAAATCCAGCTGTGATAATGTTCCAAGTTCCCTGTGATGCTGAGTGGTTCTCAGTTATCGATTTGTCACAAGCATTCTTTTCTGTTCCTCTTCATGAGGACAGCCAATTTCTCTTCTGTTTCAAATTCCTAGACAGGGTCTACAGTTGGTGTCGAATTCCTCAAGGGTTTTCGGAGTCACCATCAATTTTCAATCAGATTCTAAAGAAAGATTTGGAATCGTTGGAATTACCGTTCGAATCAACCTTGGAGCAATACATTGACGATCTGCTAATTGCATCCAAGACAGAAAGTGACTGTACAGCTGATACCATTGCCCTACTGAATCATTTGGGAAGGAACGGACACAAAGTGTCCCCTTCAAAATTACAATTCTGCCAGAAGAAAGTGAAATATTTGGGTCATCAAATAGAAAAAGGGTCCTGAAGAATTATGAAAGAAAGGATAACAAGTGTACTTCAGATGAGTCCACCAAAGACGAGAAGAGAGGTGAGGAAGTTTTTGGGAATGGTGAGCTATTGTCGCCAATGGATTCCCAATTTCTCAACTCTAGCAAAACCTTTACTGAAATTGACCCAGTAAGATGCGCTGGATGAAAGAGTGTTGAAAGGAGATGAGATGGATGCTTTTATTGAATTAAAGGAATGCATGTGCAGGGCTCCAGCTTTAGGTATGCCTGATTACACAAAGCCTTTCACATTGTTTTGTCATGAACGTGATGCATGTTCCTTGTCTGTCTTGACTCAAGCCCATGGTGGCGTTAAAGACCAGTAGCATATTTTTCAGCTACTTTGGATCTGGTCGAAGCAGCACTGCCAGGGTGCTTGCGTGCCGTAGCAGCAGTTGGTATCAGTCTAACCCAGAGTGAAGGAATAGTGATGGGACATCCTTTAACAGTCATGGTCCCTCACTCAGTCGAGATACTGTTGACACGTTCCCGAACACAGCACATGACTGGTGCTAGGCTTACAAGGTACGAGACGATAATTTTGGGTTCACCTAATGTGCAGCTAAAAAGGTGCACTACGTTGAATCCAGCAACCTTGTTTCCCAGTGAAAATGTCGAAATTGAGAACGCTGAAGACGTCGAGCACGACTTTCTCCAGGTGACTGAATTTTGTACAAAACCAAGACCTGACATCAAGGACACCCGATTGGAAGACAACGATCAAGTCCTTTTTGTTGATGGTTCATGTTTAAGAGACACGCTGGGAATATTGAAAGCAGGATATGCTGTATGTACGATAACAGGTATTCTGGAAGCATCCTGGCTTCAGGGAGTTTACTCTACACAAGTAGCGGAATTGGTAGCACTTACCAGAGCTTGCCAACTTTCCGCATTGATGAAAGTTACCATTTATACTGACAGTCAGTACGGATTTGGAATAGTGCATGACTTTGGACAGTTGTGGTCACAAAGAGGCTTCATGACTTCTTCAGGATCACCAGTGAAAAATGGTGAAAGAATAAGAGAGTTGTTAAATGCCATTCAGTTGCCAGGAGAAGTTGCGGTGGTAAAGTGCAGTGCACACTCAAAGTCACAAGACTACGTTTCGTTGGGAAACAGGGATGCAGATCAAGTCGCAAGATTTTGCGCATTGAACTGTATATTGCTCAGAGATGAATGGAACCTGATAAATGAACCAGAACTTGAACCAAGCGAAGCCTTTGCTCTAAAGGTTGTAGATACAATAGATGAATTGAAGTCTTTACAGAACGATGTTAGTGAGGATGAGAAACTCTCATGGAGTAAATTGCAATGTGTAAAGAAACCAGATGATTTGTGGGTCTCAAGTGAAGGGAAATTGGTTCTACCTAACAGCCTGTTGACACAATTGGCCAGGTTCTACCATGGACAGGCTCATCTTGGAAGGGACGCCATGGTCAGACTATTCAAAACTGATTGGTTTAACCCCAAATTCCGCCAAGTTGCTGAAGCAGTTTGCCATTGTTGCGTCATTTGTCAACAAATGAACGTGGGGAAATGAACAGTAGTAAATCTGAGACACATTGGGAGAGCTGGAGGTCCATTCAACAGGATGCAAATGGATTTTATTGAAATGCCTGTGCATGGAGGCTTGAAGTATGTGTTGGTGATTGTGTGTATTTTTTGTCACTGGATTGAAGCATACCCCACACGTAGAAATGACAGTCTCACAGTTGCCAAATTGCTCTTGAGGGAGCTAATACCACGTTTCGGATTCCCGATCTCTTTAGAATCAGATAGGGGAAGTCACTTCAATAACGAAGTAATAAAATTACTGTGTGCAGCGCTGAACATTGAGCAAAAATTGCATTGTAGCTACCGCCCTGAACCCTCAGGTCTAGTGGAGCAAATGAACGGCACATTGAAGTCAAGGATGGCGGAAATATGTGCATCAACAAACTTGAAATGGCCTGATGCACTGCTTTGGTGTTAATGTCTATGAGAAACACCCCTGATAGGAAAACTGGACTGTCCCCGCACGAAATCCTCATGGGCAGAGCCATGAGACTTCCAGCAGTCCCTGCAAATGCTCTTTTGAATATTACAGATGATATGGTATTGGACTACTGCAAAGGTCTAGCTGATGTGGTACGCTCTTTTTCACACCAGGTGGAGGCAACCACCTTGCCACCGATCCAAGGTCCAGGACACGCCCTGAAAGCAGGCGACTGGGTCGTGATAAAAAAGCACGTGAGGAAGTCGTCTCTGGAACCTCGTTGGAAAGGGCCTTTCCAAGTGATTCTGACGACTACTACCGCTGTGAAATGTGCGGGAGTTCCCAACTGGGTTCATGCCAGTTACACGAAAAGGGTGACGTGCCCCACTGAAGAGGAAGTTGAAGCACTGAAATCTCCAGTGACTGCCAGGAAAGTACCAGGCACCGAGACGAAGCAACGAGAACCCAGAGGTGAACAAGCAGAATTAGAGGAGGGAGAGATACTCTCTGAGGAAGAAACAGCCGATCCATTTGAGGAGAACGGAGGAGAAACATCAGAAAGTGATGGAGACCTTGAGGGTGACAAAGAGCCTGCAACAAGTAGAGACTTTAACTTTAATTTGCCCTGTCTTGCCCATGTGGTAATTTTGCCCTACTTACCTTGCTGCCGCAAGGAAACTTGCCCTCAACTTTGCCCTTTTGAAACTCTGCCCCATGCTGATCAAACCGGTACCTGAAGGACGAAGACTTTCTTGAATGCTGATTGTAATTGGTAAATATGAAAGGATAATTGTATTGTGCATTGTGTTTTTCCTTTTAGGTACCAACTGCTATTTTGGTAGGGCCCAAGCTAGAAGTTTTCCAAATTTGTGTTGACTAAATTCGTTTTGCATGAAGCCCCACATGCCAATGCTAATTAGAGGTTAGTCGAGGTATGAACTTGATGCCCCAGGTTGAATTGAAATCTTGTCATGCTGACCGATGTATGAAATTAGTCAAATTCAGTTGCTTATATTAGTGATTTGTATTGCCATAACTGAATGTACTATCATTCAGATATTTCGTAGATTGCGTTTCTTCTGCCGCTATGGACAGCTAGTAATGTTTGTATACATATATCATTTGGTTTTGAGATTTATATACATTGTATTAGCTTTGTTAATATAGGGAAATAAATTCACTAACTTTTAATAAACCGGTGTGGTTATTCATGACTGAAAGGTCATGGTGCGTCGAAATATCGACTGTTATTGATTCCTAATGTGTTATTTCGATCTATTAATCGAGTATTGGATATCGCGTACAACAGGTATTGATTATTGATTTAAATAACCCGACTATTCAAGGATGAGGAGAGCCCAACTTGGCTAAAAGGTTCACCGACCTCCAACGTGTCCAGGTACAGGTAATTTATAAGGGCTGGACGCGTTATCAGCCGCTACCAGCTATACACAGCTTGCTGAATTAGGACCCTTGCTCTTTTGAAAGGTGCCAGCACTGCTATTCTGCTGCTTCACATCTGAAGTGCTCTCGTGAAGCTGCAGGGATGACAAGAATACGTGAAGACGAAGATTTATGCAGCGATTTTGACGCAAATAAATTTTGTAAATAGTTAATTGCTTATTCACTGTGGCTTGTTGATTCAATTTTAGACTGCCAAACTAAAAACATAAAGCTGCATTATGAATATGCTTAACTAGGCATAAGCTAGCTCTTCCTTGACATATTTTATAATAGGATGATTTTTCAATTAGGCCTGTACCTGTTCAGTAATCGAATTCTGGAAACTTCATCTAAGGGAAACATGCAAATAATGCTGTCTTGTAAAGTTGAAGGCTGTTGCTGAACCATAATACCGTAAGATGCTCCTGAATTGCACGATGCTCCTTTGAAGAGAAAATGATGAACATAAATGGAGAATTAAATTCCAAAGTATGGGATTGTAACAGTGGTTACACGCCAGTCAAAATGTGTTTCATGGTTGTATATCCCACTTTCTTAAGGTTCAAATATTGCATTTCAGTCTAAGTGCATTAAATATCACCTGGGCCCTTATTACATATAGGGTGCAGTTCTCCTGCTTCCACCACAGCACTCCCATAAGTAGATGCTCTGTGTGCAAACAGGGACAGTGCACCCTCTTACAGAGAATGTGCTGTCCCCAGGGTAGCTGCGAACTTGTGCTGTCCTGGTGGCAGCGAATTCAAGTGAAATATGGAGCGGCTACTTCAAAGCCACTCCCTGTTTCACTGAATAAGTGGCAACCCGCCTTCACTTTGAGGAGCGATTAGAGATCCCTTTGAAGGCGGGTGCAGTGAGTGACTGCAAGGAGATGTATGGGAGGTCAATGGGATCTCTATTACCCCATGCAGAGGGCTACCATCAGTGGCACTCTTCCAGTGCTCCCACTGACAGCTTCTTTGCTTTTACACATTCATCCATAATATGGCACAGGCACAGAGGCAAAGAGATTCTCTAATTTGCAAATGAGGGAATGCCCTCTTGCCGTAGTGTTGGTGCTACACATGCGCCAGAGATATCAGTATTTCAGATAAAATTGCACAAATGTCTGAGGCTCCTCCTGTAATACGAAAGCGCCCTGGGGGTATACAAAGTGGGCACACATGCCAGTAGCACGCCTGGTGCACTTTCTGTAGTACGGCTCCTGGTGCAATAACAGGCCCACACATCTTTATTGTGAATGTTCCTGTTTTAAGTTTTCTACTACTATGAAACTTTGTGGTGCTTCCTTGTATATGGCTCTAAACGTGTAGGTGCTTCTTATCAAGGATCCTGCGTATTCATTTTTTCATCACATATGTATTGTGCCTGTGGGTATCAAATAATTGTGGGTGGTAGAGGAATACAGAAGAGTGTCTGCAAATGGAAAGCATGCACAATTTCTGTGATGCTGGCTTCCATCGGGGTGCCATTTGTAGCAGCAGTAACAACAGCTAGGGTTGTGACCCCTGGCTTAAGAATTACCATGGTAGAGCTCGTGACACAACACAAAGGCTCTCAAAGAGCCATATTTGTTTTTTATTCTGTCTGCACATTGACCCCTGCGAGGTACAAAGGGTTAATCATGGTGTGAGAACTCCCACCAGCCCTGCCTTAGCACCCTCCTATTTGCACAGGAAGGGAGAGGATTATGCAAAAAGTGGGATCTTTCCATTCGTCTGCCATATTACCTGAAGTGAAGAGCAAGGAAAAGTTTACCAGAAAGACCACTTCTTGCAGCATCAAGAGGACTGTCCTCATTTGCTTCCCTTTGGTTCTGTCATAGCTGCACCAGAGGTAAAAGATCCCTATCTCTGGAGCTTCTTTCTGCCCTAGAACATTTACTTCCTTGTTCTGCTTTCATTCTCATGCAGGAGGCATTTCCAGTGCTTCTTGCACTGGAGCAGGAGTTGTGAGAGTGAGTAATGCTGAGGGGAGGAGCGTAATTGTTCCTTCCTCTCCCAGTCAACCCAGTCAACAGGCCTCACTGGTCCAGTTGTGGATCCAAGCTGTTAAAGTGTGTCCATTCATGAAGTAAGAGTTGGCCAGGATTGGCGAAGAGGGAGTCTACATCTGCACACATGAGGTGAAACTGGACATATGAGGCTCTGGTCGGCACATGCCTCTTTCCCATGCTTTAAAGATATCATAAACTGACCTCCTGAAAGCCATGGTGAAGCCTTGAATATCACTGAAATATATATTAAATATGGTATCTCTTGATGTGAATTATCTCAGAGCAGGCCTTAGAAAGGCAACATATAAGACAGAGGCGATTAAAAAGGCTGTGGTATTAATTACAAATGGTGTATGAGAAACTCCCTCCTTCCTGATTAAACGTCAAACGAGTGCTTGATAGGCAAGTCAAAGATGCTGAATGTAGATCCCATGAGAGCACAATTGTGTCTCTTTTCTTGAGCTTAAGCATTTCTGAGATATAGGTTCGATTCTGCAATGGATCTAACTATGACCAAATGTGCAATATGAAGATGTATCACAAAAGCTTTTCCCTGATGAAACAGAAGACTTTTGCGCTTGGTGAAATGGAAACTATGGGTGGAGAAGCTGAAGTTAAAATACCTGGGAAACTAAGAGTGATCGAGGATGGCAAATTGCACTTCTTTGGTCCTCTGAAATAGCCTTGGATTTGCTCAAGAGATGGTCGATACAGCAAAAAGCAAGAAAAACTGGAACATCATTGTCAGGAAATGGAAGTGGAGTAGCACAATTTAGTCTCCATCCTTTAAATGGCATTGTGCAGTTTCACGTTTATTTTTGACATTATATTTACTGTGTGTCTTAAATATTATTAACATGTGTGAACATTTAAAAGCATTAATGAAATGTAACTATTGTAAAAACTGAAGCTTTATGAATGTGCACGCAATGTTCATTTAAATTGCTTTCATATATTGATTATTCATGTCCATATTTACACTTTAAGTTGTATTTACAAAAGAAATGTGTTTCTTTTGTTCATGGTATGCATTTATTTTGAAGGTATATCTGTGCATGTATAATCATATTTTCAAAAAGCACATTAAAGGGCACATTACAACCGCAGTGGAAAAAAATGCCTACTGCCGCGGTGACAGCTGCCAAAAGACCATTGCCACAGGCTTCCAGCCGTCTGCCCTATTATGACCACAGCTGGATGACATAGAAGACAACATTGGGAGAGTGTTATATGCTTAAACCAATCCAGTTCTTTCTGGACAAATGTCCCTGTGCCATTAATATATTGTGTTGCACTGATTAAATTGATAGTACTCCCTAGGTTCTTTTATACATTTAAGGGAGTGAAGTGCCTCTCACCAAAGGCAATGTTTGGTCTAAAGTCTGGTCAGGGCCTGCCCCTGAATGAAGCATAGTACTCTTAATCTTTAAGCAGTAGTGGCTGGTGGACTTTCAGAGAGATGAGGAGCAAATACTGACTTTGAATGAGACGAAGCAAGCAAAGTCAGCAAGCCTGATTTCTTTCATGAATGTTAAAAGGAAGGTCTCTTAAAAAAAGTTTGAACAGGACTAAATGATGCATTTTACAGAATGGTTTTCAAATAAATTGACAAAAATTTCAGAGTTTTTGAAGGAACAGTAATAATATTGTCCATTGTTTTTGTGGTGTGAATGGCACGCCTGGATTTCGCAGCCTAATTTTCAAAAATGTTGGATTCAGCTGTATGTATTACCAGTAGTTCAAATACTGGAACATTGCAGGTACCTCTACATGATGTGTTTTTTGTACTGGGGCATTATAGATATGGCATGTTGTTGATGTTTTACCTATTGTGGCCTTACAGGAACGGTCCTGGGGGTGGTTCTTTACATTTTGGACACTGGTTTTACTGGCACAGGTACTGTACTTTTTATAGCGGATCACTTGGTTGGTTCTTATGTCTTACATACTAATGCAGAATGTACACTTGCTTGTCTGTGGTGATTTGCATGCTGGGGTATTGGGGCATTTTATGTGTTCCTCTTCTAAAGGCTATTAAACCTAACACTAAAATTTGTGTCATTTTTAAATACACTCAGATGCAACAACAAACATCTAGAGGAAGTGCATAAATGTCTTGTTAAGCATGTGATGAACTTCATGTACAGTAATTCTCATTGCTGACAAGAGTGGAGGGGAGAAGATTTCATGGCAAGTATTCTCCTATAACTGTGAGTGAAAGTTATGCAGGACGTTTAGTAGTTTGGTCACTGTAGAATGCATTCTATGGCGTTTGAGTCCTCACTGTTGTCTCATTTTGTTCTTGTTTTATCTTCACATTCCCTATTATTCCATACTATTTTACAGTATTATCCGCAGTTTATTTGTAATGCTCCAATCAGCCTGTCTCCTCATTCAGCACCTGTGCAAAGGCTCACAAACCCTCATTCAAAATGGATCCTTTAGCTGTTTTTCAAATTTCTACTTTACTTGTAAATGTATGCATGTTGTTGGTCTCCTTTCTTGCTAATGTTATTTAAAAATATATCCTCTGTGGCCTCTTCAATTAGCATCTTCACTGCTGCTGGTCTTCTATCACCCACCTCCCATCTCTTGTGCCTCATACCACAAAGCACTTCCTTGCTTAATTGTGTAGAAATATGAGATTCTAACCAATTTACTGTCTGCTTTTCCTTTACTGTGGCCATTTACATTATGACACCCAAAATCATTATGTTGCTCTTGCCTTTCCTCTCTCACCCACCATTGTTAAATGCATCAGGTTCTAACTTAGCCATAGTTTTTCCCTTAATTGCGTTTCCACTGTTTTGTTCTACTCTCACGAGGAACCCCATTAATGCTTGGTAAATTGCCCAAAGTGTCTTTATGGGGTTGCTGACTTTCTACGCATGATACAAACATGTCATCTAGCAGAGGAGTACTGGAAAGGGGTAACAGGTGACCGAGAAATGCGACAAGGTCTATAGTTACCCATTCTCTTAAACATTTCTTACTAGTTCTGCACTATAGACTAAAGAAAGTGAATATCCAGTTTATATCTGCGACCTCGTCGTTACTGTTGGTCAAAAGGTATGCAATGATGCATTGGTTGCAGCCACTAGTCCCCTCCCAAACTTTTGTTCATGGACACCAGAGCTGGGAGAGTGACTGGTGGCAGACAAGGTTCACATATCTAGGGTGAGAATGAATCATAAACCACTGAATGGTCTTCACAAATGGTGCAAGATATTAGCCATGCTGAGTGATGATAAAGAAATGGATCTCTTGCTGCCGTCTGTCACCTAGTTATGCAAATCATATAGGTGATACTCACAGGGGATTGATGAGTTCATTAAGTTTTCATCTACGTGAGCCTGGGATACACAGACTTACTTATTTCTTGAACTGAATGATATGGGGCCTATTCACAAAGTGCATTTTGTAGTATGTTTAGTAGTACAACAGAAGTACTAATAAAGTATTACAAAATGCTATCCACTAACCTGTGCCTCGCCCATCATTTCTGTGCAGGGATCGCTGCCCTGACTGCAGAGGTTTCCACACTCATAGGCATACATTTTAGTAGTAAATATGGGAGAGAAGGGAGAGTGGCAGGAAAATGGGGAATAATTGGGAGTGGTTAAGTGGGCAGCAAGGTGGGCTTAAGGGAGGGCTAGGGAGAGGTTTATGGAAGGACATGCACATACTCACAAAGGAGTAAGCCCATTGCTCCTCACAAATTTCACTTCTACAGTTACTACTGCCAAAACCAATCTAAAGCAGTGTTAAATATACAGTACAGCACCACACATGGCTACACTGGTACTGCAACACCCGCCCATAGAACATAATGGAGGCAGTGGCATACAAGAAAAGCCCATGGGAACTAAAGTCAAATTATACATACCTAGTTAAACTTTTTTTTTTAAATACAAATAAATGAAATGTAATTACATACACAGATAACTGTATATATGTATACATGTATATTATAAGGATATGTATGTTTGTATATATATATCTTATATTTTAGTTTATTAGAAAATATGTTAGTAACCTTTTTTAATAATTTATACTATTTTATAAATAAATATACCTTAGGTATGATTTGTTTTTTTTAGATCGTCTGTAAACAATTGTAATTTATTTAAAATATTGGAAACAATATAAGAATCATTAAACATTGTTAATAATGCTGTAGTATTTGTTTTTGTTCTACATAAAGATACATATTTTAAATTAGTTTACATTGATATTTAACATTTAAATATGTTGATTAATTTACTTTTAGGTTTAGTAAACTTTTGAACTTTTCCCTGTACTTTGACAGAGGGAGATCTCTGCCCGAGTAGGTGGAGGCCTCTGTCTACATATGAAAAGTTCCAAGTAGTAACTTTTCATTCATAAATAGGTCTCCACTTCCTGAAATCAGTGGGTGGTGACTTGTAAGTCTACACTTTTGATTAACTTTACACTTGAAAATGGTGAAGAGCCAAAGTAGCAAAGTTACTCACAAGTGTAAGAATAATCTTTCCCTTGTGGATTTATTCACATGTGTGCTTACCTTTGTGAATAGCCCCTAATGTTATGCTGTCAATTATGCATTGATAGGTAAGATCCTTAATTCACCTTATTTTGATGTGGCTTGTTTATAAAAAATATCAATAAAAATGTTTTTTAAAAAGACAGAGGTGGTCCTCAGAGAGGCAATGCATCACTCTATTGGTGTTTTACCGCTGTAAGAAACACACATCCTAGGATCTCACTGTCACTTCTTGGGTTGATTAATGTTGATGACTGTATTCGTCCTGGATTCACTAGAGGGTCTAGAGAAACTGCTATTCATTTGAAGAAAAATCTCTTGTTCCACCAAGCGTGGTGCAATCAACAGGGCAGATAGCTAATGGTCTGCGGATCAATGGAGAGGTAGTACACTGACATGTCTAAATATTTATGTCAAAGAACCCAGTTCTGTCTCATTTCTGGGAAAAATGATCACCATTCGCTTACAAGCCCTACATTTTGTTTTTACTTGACTACCTTATTTATTATTTGTTTTTATAGGAGGAGAACTTAATAGGTATTGGATCTTCCCATCAATACCACCAGCCTAATTAATGCATATTCCAATTAGTTGGTTTGTAACTTTGTTACTTTCCTAGATCTGTGTGGCACATGGCAAAAAGCCCACATTATCTCATGTGAATACACCTTCTTTTCTGGGGCTCACAAGTCATTCTTTCGACAGAAACATCTCTGCATGCCATTTTCATATATTCAACTGTTGTTTGGTGTTTGTATTTGCCCTTATGGTCTCCCTGATCACTCTTCTGTGAAACTTTTACCAAGGCATACTGACTTGCGAAATGGGGGGATGAGGAAATTAAACACCTCAAGGTCAACTGACAATGCTTTTGGCATCCTCATCAATGATAACATTGAGATATATTTCTAAAACATCAATGGGTCAGTCAAATCACCAGCTACTCCATGAGAGACATTCATTCCTCAGCCTAGGAGCTGTGGGCTACGTTTTGAGGCTAAAGAGGAAGAGGCAAGGAGCTATCCTACTTTTTGGGGAAAGTATGTTGCACCTAAACTCCAAATAATAACTGACCAGAGACCATTTAACAGCATCAGCCTTAAACCAATCACAGATAACCTTGAGATAGGAACTGAGAGATGGGGTAAAGGGGGTGTGAATGACAACCCAAAATGTAATTCATATATGTGGGTATAAGTTAGAAAAGCTACATCATTGGGTCAGCAGACGGTAGGATGTGTGCAATAGCATAGCTGATGTGAGTGACGAAAAGAGCTAACTGCTCACTGACAACTTTAACCTATGCCTTTTCCGTCAGATTTGTACTGCCATGGTCTGACCCCCCTGCCTTGAGGCATTTGGGAAACTTTTGATCATAATCTCACTTGAACAGTTGTCTTCAATGTATTGTAATTAATCAGACAGTGCAACACTGCTGAGTGAATTGGGGAGGTAGGTGCGAAGCATAAGACCACAGAGCTATATGGCCTCGTGGAGGATCTATTCAAACAATTCTCCACTAACTTATTCCATATCTCCGTGACATGATTGTCAGGCCACGAGTCGATTGGGCCCTCTTTCATGATCTATGTAAGCCATCATAATCATACTTCTTAAATTGGTTGCCCCACAGATTTATGCTCTTCCTACAGGCTCAATTTCTTAAGTAACACAGAGACAAGGGTTCTAGAGAAGGCCCTAGCAAACCATCTGACAAACTTTATTCATCTGTGGTCCATGAAGACCGAAGTGCCTTTATGTTGGATGGTCTACCAGGCATTACCACAATGCACTAGTTATTGCCCATCTTTAACAGAAGCCTCTAGGGGACCTTATTGAATTTAATGAATCATTTGATTCTGCAGGTTAGAATTATTTTTATTTATACTCCCTAATACAGGGTTTGATCTAATCCTTTTGAGAAACGATTATTTGACATCCATCCACCTGCAAGATTGAGAGTGAATGGCATACTCTCACGGCCTTTCCCAACAGAATGAGGGGCCAGAGAGGAGTTGCCTCTATCAACCCTGTTGTTTTCAATGTCCATTGTATGTCTTGTGAACTAGCTTCAGATAAATGGCACAGTTGTGGGTTATGAAGGCACTGGGAACAGGAGAAAGAATCTCACTTTATGTGGACAGTCTCCTGCTATATATTTGCAATACCCAGGTCCCTGGTCTACAGGCAATTCAGCTCCAGGACCATTCCGACTGTATTCAGCTTTAGGTGTCAACAGGTCCAAGTCAGTCATTTTCCTTGTGCAGAGAGGCCAAGGACATGGGCTAGGCATCGGACATAGGGTTTAAGCAGAGGAGTTTAGCAACCCTTGGATGCTTATAGCCAGAAGCACTTTGCAGTGCTGGACTGATGGCATATCCCCAAAGCTGGGTTCATTTAAATGAGATCTTGAGCACTGGTCAAGTCTTCCCCTATTGATATTGGGACACATTGATTGGCCACTTCTTCCTTTTTTGATAATTAGACACATTTCAATGGTGAAGATGGGGTCTCTCTCAAAGTTGTTATAGGCCCTTTTAAACTAACTTGTTCTCTCTTTCAGACGATCATGGAGCTCTCTATGAGATGGCGAGACTCCCATGGCCTTCATGGCCAACTGCTGCAAGTCATCATAGGGCAGGGGACTCCCTATGATGGCCATCCTAATGTACTATTTCAATCACACTAAAGTGTCATCAATTCTTTATGGACGTCAATGGCCCGAAATAGGGACCATGGTGGATTTGGGCGTACTTCACGATTTATATGGAGAGTGAGTTCCTATACATATCCCCTCTGCTACTTGAACAACACTTAGAATAATGTGAGACTCCTTTTGGGCTGTTTGGTGTGACAAAAAGCTGATAGAGATATTCTAGAATGGGTGGGGCAAAGCATTTCGCCAGTGTCTACGCTCCCGGGGTTCAATGGGTGGGATATGACTGGCATATCTTCATTTAAAGATGTGACGCATTTGACTTAGCTAAAGACTGTTTTCAGACATAGACCAAAAGCATGCTATTTCTCCATATCATTGAGACAACGTTAAGACAGCCCTGAAAATTGTCCTTTCATAGTGCTAGTGCGCCATGGAATACTAGCTATTATCTACAGTGAATAGTGGATTCTGCACTAGAAGACGATGGATCGAAGCGACATAGGTTTGAGGGGATGTCATCAATGAACATCGTGAGTATCAACAAAGGTTAATAACAATCAATAATATTAAACTTCAATCAATAACACAACAGTTTATTAGGAAGAATTCATAGATTTATTTCCCTATATTAACAATGCAAGTGTCACGAAAATAACTCTCAAACACAAATGATAAGCATATAAGATCAATAGTGGTTGATTAAAGCTTCCTATATATCTCAATTTGATCAAGACAATTAAACAAATTATCTCCAAAAGAATCCCAATTGTTAATAATACAAAAACTGGTAATAATGCCAAAGAATACAGTAGTCCAGCATCAAATGATTTCAAAATAAGTCATGAGCATTTCAAATTAGTTTCCTCACTAACCACAAATTAGCATCAACATGTTGGGCTTCATGTGAAAAGAATTTAGTAACAAACATTTAGAAAAACTCTTTATCTTAGTTAATGATAACAAATATTATTAATATGCAGCAATTAAGTCATAAGTTGCAGCTGGTACCTAGAAAGCAAAAGAGACACATATTACATTACAATGACATACATTACCAATAATAATAGTAGAAACAGCAAATAGCTCGCTTCAGCCAGGGGACACCATCAGTTATGCAATCAGAAGATTTGGGCCTAACGACAGCTAAACCGACTCAGCCAATAAGTCTCGAACCATCAGAGTCGAACCTCATCTGTTCTAATCTGCTCTAGAGAATTATTTCCCAAGTTGTTATACTAAATCCTATTAAGCTCATGATTGTTAATCTATGGGGTGGTTTCATTTCAGCCAATCAACAACTAAATTGATGATCTAAAACACAACAAATCTACGTTAACTATAACATTTTCTTAAAAAAATGACATCTCTTCTTCTGTCTCGTCTGAAGCTCCATTGTTCCATCGCCTCTCTAATATCTTGTCTCAGGAAGAAACTTTTACTGTTTCAACTTACTTCCATCCTCGAGGAAAGACCAGATATTAGTAACATTCTCAAACAATAGGACATTTCAACTTATCCAATTTTCGGTTAAGACATGACCTTGTAAGACATAACGCAGCAACCCACTAGGGGCAGCTGTCAACACATCCACATGAACTTCGAAGTCACTTTTATGCAAGCTTTTGAATCATGGAAAATAACCACAGCTTCTGGTTAGAATTTTGTTCAGCTAAGAACTAAAAAGCAAACGTTTTCAGAAGTCACTCTATTTGCACGTTAATTCATTACACATTTTAGTATAAAAAATCATTAATAAACATATTAGAAAATTCACACACTCACAGTAGCTAAGCTTACATTGAGCAACCTAGAAGACAAAAAGTTGTCCCAAAGGTACAAATTGTTTGATGTCAACATAGACAGTTTTCTGGCATCTTGGACTATGTGAGAGCCAAATATAGGGATTCTGTCCAACGAACGGCATGATGCATTTATGTCTGCAAAAGAAGTGACCATCTCAATCCATTACAGAGTGATACAGTTCAAATATCTCTATAGAGTTGATTATATCTGGATAAAACTGTGGGGGATGCTTAGGGACTCCTCTACAAAATGCTTCTGCCGTTCAGTGGAAAGCCATTTCCTTTACACAATCTGGATTGGTGGACGATCCAGTCATTCTGGACTAATGTAATTAAGTCAGTATCGCTTATGCGGGTTTGGCCAGTCCTTCATACCCCGAAAAGGACTCTGTGGTGGGAGACAGTGTCAAGAGCGGCGGAGATGTCAAGGACGATGAGGACAACAGTCTGTCCACAGTTAAGGATGATCTGTATGTTATCTATGGCATCAATGAGGCCTTTGTGCCGTAAAATGTACTAATTGGCAAACCACAATAGTCCCCTGATGGATATTATGGCTTGTTAATTGCCTGGTCAAGGCAGCTTTGTATGCCCCACCTCTTTCAAAGTTCACCAACCTTTACAAATGCACTGAGAACATTCTGTGGATATATCTTTAATGTTATAGCTGAGCCTGCTGCTGGTCACCTTTGCAGAATATTGCACCACTGAAAATCCACTTTGGGGAAATAGACAGAACGTGACAAAAATGTTTTGTAACCTGTTTTTATTTATTGTAGGTGTACGTTTAAAAACAGAAAAATGTAAAGAAGAAGGTTGTAAAACCGATATGAGACATATCGTTTTTCTGTATATTTAAGAAGGCAGATTATTACGGTCACAGTGTTTATTAACCTTTTGGCACAAAGTGCATGGTGAAACATATAGACGGCGAGAGGACAAAGAAAACAGTTACTCGCTCCTGGGTGTTTAATCATGTGGCGAGAGGGACCATAATAATGCAGTCTTTGCCCACTCTGGCACTTTTTACATCTTTTTTAGGTCCTGCAACGGTACAGCTGGCATAGGGGACCACAGTGATGCGTTTATTGGCGTGTACATAGCATAGAGCCTTTCACATGCAGACAGACGAAAACTGCAGATGTGTGCACCGCATGTTGCACCCCCAGAGCTAGATGGGGAGACCTCTGATGAGGGCTTCAGCACCTCACTGACTATAAGCACATATACTGACACTCAGAGTTTACAGACTCTTCCTTGACTTTCCATGGTAGAAAACGTCAGATCGCCGTGTTGTATCTGCTATTAGGTACTTGGAAGGATATACGGCAGTCTGCAAAGTCCTCTGTCTTTCTTTGTGGGTTCCATAATCACTTTTGCAGGTCATAATGTGCGAAAGCCTTAGAATCGGTGGGATGTCGGTGCATGGTACAAGACAGGGGAGCATTGTGCTCTGTGGTGGTTCTCTCAGGAGCAAGGAGTATGTATATCAGGCAAAGTAGGTCCTACAGGCCATGATAGCTCAGTCTCCTGCGTGTGCCCGGGAAGGTAATCTCTCCATCCCCCACTTGTAACAGCCGGATAGGGTTTGGATTAAACAGAGGTTCCGATTATGGTGCAAGAGAGACCAGCCTATAGAAGGGGAGGAAAGGGTGGGCTCTCAGGATACGGCAGCCACAGAGCTCTTCAGTCACTACAAGCAAGAAGGGCCTGAACTGGAGGCACTGAATGGATGTAGGGTTGCCACTTGACCTGTATGTTTCTGGCCTGGCAGGTATTTACAGGAGAAGATAGGTTAAACAACAAGAAAATCATCAAAATATGGTATTTTTTTCCACTGAAATATAAACTTAAATCCACATTGCAAGATGAAAACAACTTACTAATATTTTAAAGTTACCTAACCTTTTCCTGAAGGATGTTTAAAGCCGACAGAGGCAGAATTGGGAGGCTTTGGGTTCAGCTGAGCTTTTGCTGCTCCCCATGCCGCTTTTTAAGAGTGTGCGACAGGTGCAGCAGCTGCCTGCAGCCCCTGCACATCGGCACAAGGCTCCAGGCCTGATGTCTCCTCCAGGCCGGAATGATCAGGTCTGGAGTTTGTTGACCACTCTAATTCCAGGCCCTGACACACCGGAAAACTCGTAGCTGCCCAGGAACGCGCCTTCGATGCAACTTGTAATGAGGCGGATAGTGACCCAACTGCGGCAGATACTAATGATGCATTTGCATCATCCTTTTTAACCTCTTCTTGCAGGCTTGCTGCCGTCCTTCCTGCTACATAAGTAGTTCATAACTTCAAACAAAGGGCTTGTTTAGGCGTCCCATTCAGCGAGGGCCACTGCCTCAAATATTCAGAACCGTAACAGAGATACCTACCTAATTGGCTGCAAGGACCTCAGAGCAGGTGTCGGGATACTGGGAGGAAGATGAATGAAAATAGTACAAACACAACCTGCTGGAGCCAATCATGGCGTGTTTCTTCAAAGAGCTGTGTCACATGGAAGGTTCAAAAGACAGGATTAACCCGTCACTGAAAGCAGCCTGCGAGCAGACACAACAATGTCCGTGTACAGATTTCCCAATCAATACAAGTCAAGTCTCACTAATAAACTTTTATATGGTGTTCAAATGGCCTGTGGCTCCCAACTTTCTTGAATACTTGCCGCTTTAGAATCGTCTTTCTAATTCTTTATTTATTCTTTTTTACATACAAACTAGTAATAAGAGGCATGATCATTTCATCATCTTACCAAATAGGCGCAGAGAGGCCAATCAGAATGTATTATTGGATTTCACACACCAAATTTAAAGCGTAAAATCTATTTTAAGAAAATCTAAAACAAAAAATACTATCGAGCCTGCGTTTCTTAAAAGTGGACGACTGGTTCGTGCATCAATGGGCTTCACTGTACATTTTATTTACATGTTTTCTGTCAATTTTTGTGTGTGCACAGCACAGAATGTGCTTGTTTGAAGTTCATTGTTAAAAAAGCACCAACAATGAACAGCTGAGGTGCAACTTAAGGTACCTTAAAGGGCTTGTATTTCTGGAATTACCTGTTTGGATGATAGGATGATGCCGTCACTAGTAAGTTCCAAAAGGGTATTTTACATTTACATTTAGTCTACGGTCTACAGTCAGAATATTCTTTCTGTGGGATACGCGCTCTCTCCAGAGATTGGATGTATCTTTCCACTGTGTCCTAGAAGGTGTATGATTTATATAAATGCGTTTTTAATGTTCTGCACTCTATCGGAGTGCGTTTGGGTACACTAATCACAGTAGTATTCTAAAAACAGACATAGGACCATAATTAGAGTTTGATAGACTGGTCACTCCGTCACACTGTCCAATTTATTACAAGTGTATTACATCCCATGGCACTGGTAATAATATGCAGATATCCGTCATGTGTGTGAAAGAATACCCATGCACCAAACGTAAAATCAAGCCCATAGTAGTTTACATTAAACCCCAATAAGCAGTTAACGATAATGCAGACTTCCGTGGAGATTCTGGTGGCCAAAATTTCCTCTACGAGCGGGAATATTTCCATGGAGTTCTCGCAGTTACAAGCTCGATACCAGTTAATGACAAATAACTGTGTGGATCTGGGCTGTTCAGCTGGTTTTCTACATGGAACTCCTGCTTCTGTGCGCTTTAAGGCATACATTTACCACCTACTCTGTACAGTTCTGCACAACTTGTAATCAGGGTCTAACTATCGTAGCTCAAACGGGTCAGGCCAGGGTTGGCATGAAAGACATATCTCTTCAAAAATGCAACAGGAACATGGTGTCTGATAGGCACACGCACAAAGTCCTACACAAGAGATATGTCACAATGAATAATACAACAGTTTTCCTTCCAGAGCTATATCTATTTGCAAATCTACATAATTATAAGCATTGAGCAGTGCAAACTGCTATCTCTCTTTGCTCTTAATGAGTTGTGTTACTAGCTGACTTAGCCAGACTCAGTTGATTTGCTGTGGAAAGAAGAATTTATGAGCCACTCCATCAGAAATAGAATATTCACTGGATAGTCACTTTTGGAAACTAAAGGCTCCATTGTTCGATGTTACAGATACTTAAACGAGTTCTTTCAGGAAGTGAACTAGGGCCACAAGCCCTTTAAAGGCCTTTAAATAGGAGGAAGTGAGTTGGTGCTCTCCAAATTGCAAACCCATCCTGCCTATGCCGAAGTGTTTATCCTGCTGTCAAGGACTATGGGATCACTGAATCTCTGATTCAATAACCTTATAGAATTCAGTAGCCATTGGTTCACAGGGGCTTATTTGCATTTGCTTAGGTGTCTGGGAAATTCTAAACAAAAGGGCATTTCATATTGTATAGTTGGAAAGGGGGGCTCCAAATATTCCTCCAGTGTCCTTTATCTGTCCAGGTAATAATGGTCTCATCCAGAAGATGCACTAGACACCAAATGTTACTTTTAAAATGAAGGGCAATCATCTAATCTACATACCTGCCCTAACCTTCCACCCCCTGCAGATATCTCCCATCAAATCATGGTGTAAATGTTCCTAAGCCTAGTAATCGCCTGGATCCACAGGGAATTCTCATATATGTTTGGAACAGGGTGAACCCAGGCAACTGGCAGCATGTTTCCCATTTTTACTTAGTATCATAACCAGTACTCCACTTTCATGAGCTCTAAGTATGCTGAAAAGACTGCGTTTTCTAGGGGTAAGGGACATCTTACCTCTAAGATAGGTGCTGAAACAAAGAAACTGAGAAAATGAATATAACATGTATTCAGAAACTGGCTCAAAACATGAATAGAGAAACAGGGAGCTCCCAATTATGGTAGTACATGTCCAGCGATTAGCTCCAAAAGAAGCTGTACAGTCTTTTGTTTTTCTGCCTTATCCCTCTTCCTGACGTCCATTCTGGATCCACCCTTTGGCGCTGACCTTAAGTGAGAGCATTATATCTTCCCCAACCATAACTGAATATGTGGGTTGGAAGAAGGGCAATCTGATGCTGTTTAAAATACATGGCGCAACAGGTGCCACAGGCAGGCTAAGCGGTAATGAAGGCTCATGTATTGTTTCATCTGGTGGTGAGAAATCATTTACATTGGAATTCCTGTCTGATGGCTCTTTTGTATCAGTGCAGTCACTTTCAGCAGATACTCTGCAGGGCATTTCTTTGAATGCTTTGAAAAACAATGAGTTCCTTGTGAGTGACATTCCAAACACAGAAAGTCCAAATTATGTTCCTGTTGTTATTTGTTACTACATAGGGATCAGGGAAGATTGTCATTTTACCAAGACAAGGTATCAAATGGGTAGACGAGATGAGACTGCTCTCCTCTTTCGATCTGCTAGGATTTTATCTTCTCCTTCTCATGATGATCTCACACCTTCAAATCTTAAGTTGAATGGACGAAGCAGATTTATTGTGACAGACAAGTTCTCAACTTTCTTCTAACCATCAGCTCAGCCAAAGATTTGCCGGTGGTGTTCTGAGGATGTCTATGTAGTCTCAGAGGGTTTAAGATAGTGTACGAGAGAGGGATTTATGAGTGAGCTGAGAGATCAGTATAATCTATTTGATAGAGGACATGAATTGTTCCACTATGGCATTGGCATGTGGCCAAAGGGGTGTTGCTTTTATGAACCCAGCAGCCCATCTATTCAGCAAGCATCTGGAATGCTCGCCCATTGAAGGTGGGCCATTGTCAGATTTGTCAATCTTAGGGATTCCTCATGTGGAGAAGATTTTGTCCAAAGCATATATACCTACTTATGCTGCAGCATCAAGTGGCACAGGAAATCTAGAGTATTTATTGATAATGACCAGTACAGGTTGACCATTTTGCATGGTATCAAATACTTTGGTTGTAACTTCCAACCAGTCATTGAAGCAATTGAAACATTTGACATGGCTTATTAGTGCTAGTCTTAGTCAAGTCATAACAGATATGACAAGTATTGAGTACATCTTCCAAACCTTTGGGATTTGCATACTTTTTGGTTCCTCTATTCTTCACGATTCTCCATGGGCTAAATCAAGGACTCAATATATTCATAATGATCCTGGTTCTTTGAAGCAAAATTTAGGGGGTCATTCTGACTTTGACGGGCGGCGGAGGCCGCCCGCCAAAGTTCCGCCGGCAGAATACCGATGCGCGGTCAAAAGACCGCCGCGGTAATTCTGAGTTTCCCGCAGGGGTGGCGGGCGACCGCCAGAAGGCCGCCCGCCAGCCCAGCGGGAAACCCCTTCCATGAGGATGCCGGCTCCGAATGGAGCTGGCGGAGTGGAAGGGGTGCGATGGGTGCAGTTGCACCCCTCACGATTTTCAGTGTCTGCTTGGCAGACACTGAAAATCTTGGTGGGGCCCTGTTAGGGGGCCCCTGCAGTGCCCATGCCATTGGCATGGGCACTGCAGGGGCCCCCAGGGGCCCCACGACACCCGTTACCGCCAGCCAGGTTCTGGCGGTCAAAACCGCCAGAACCAGGCTGGCGGTAAGGGGTCGGAATCCCCATGGCTGCGCTGCTTGCTGCGCCGCCATGGAAGATTCCCTTGGGCAGCGGGAAACCGGCGGGAAACCGGCGGTCAGAATGCCCATGGGAGCACCGCCAGCCTGTTGGCGGTGCTCCCGCGGTCGTTGGCCCTGGCGGTCCATGACCGCCAGGGTCAGAATGACCCCCTTAGTCTTCTTGTCTGGCCAGTTCACTATCTATGTGTTCAAACTCCTTCAGCTATTGCAACCTCAGTGACTGTCAGTTTAGTCGGCTCTGCTGAGTCCCAGGGGATTGGAAGGATATTCCGACATAGCCTTAGTGATACTTTTCATGACAAGAACCACTAAACATTAAGGGGACCTGCTGGATGAACTTTCTTCTACTTCCTGTCTCATGGCATAGTGTTTTGTCTTCTGAGTAGACCTAGATTTGGAGTCATGAGTCATGTTGCCATGAGAGCTGGTAAAGTGGGAATTGACACACTTCCTTTACTTGCTGGATATAACATTTGGATTTTTTTTTTCTGAAAGAAGATACTGCTGTCCTAAAGCAGGTCACTCACTCTCATGAGGACTTTCAAATCTGTAGCAGTAACATTGTTTGGGAGGTGCTTGTTGAGATGACATCACATGCAGCTTATCTTTGCTAATACTTGTCCATGATGTCTCTTGGCAGCTAGCCGGGTGGTTGTCAAATCTGCAGTTTAGTGACAAATGCTTCAATAGTTTATGCTCACACACTGTTGGCTTCCCATTAATACCTATCTAAGTTCACATACAATGGGGTAGAGCCTGAAGCTCGTGTGCACAATTTCTGCTTCATCGCCACTGTAAGATAGCTGCTGAAACGTGACCACAAGAAGAGTAAGTGAATATATGCTTTTATCCAGAAACTGACCCAAAACATGAACAGAAAATCAGGGAACACACAGGCACATCAGTGCATGTTCAGAGTTGAGCTCAGGAGCAAGGGTCTGACTAGTCTGCTGTCTTTTGCGGATATGCTTGATCCATTTCGGCACCGCCCTTTGGCACCAACAAGAAGTAATGACATCAAATTACCCTTTTAAAAAAATTGAACCATCGCATGGTTTGACTGGAAAGGGCAAGCTGTCAACCTTGAACTCTGCTAGTACAAATGAGAACCACCACATTCCTAGTGAATGTGATACTTTTTCTAAGCAAAAGTTCGAATTTCCTAGATTATGAAACTAGCTGGTTCTTTGGGAGCTATCGAAATATATGAACACATAGGGGGTCATTCCGACCCTGGCGGTTGACTACCACCAGGGCCGGGGACCGCGGATGCACCGCCAACAGGCTGGCGGTGCATCCATGGGCATTCTGACCGCGGCGGTACAGCCGCGGTCCGAAACGGGAAACCGGCGGTGTCCCGCCGGTTTCCTGCTGCCCTGGGGAATCCTCCATGGGGATTCCGACCCCCTTACCGCCAGCCTGGTTCTGGCATGGGCACTGCAGGGGCCCCCTAACAGGGCCCCACCAAGATTTTCAGTGTCTGCCAAGCAGACACTGAAAATCGCGTCGGGTGCAACTGCACCCGTCGCACCCCTTCCACTCCGCCGGCTCCATTCGGAGCCGGCATCCGCATGGAAGGGGGTTTCCCGCTGGGCTGGCGGGCGGCCTTCTGGCGGTCGCCCGCCAGCCCAGCGGGAAACTCAGAATTACCGTGGCGGTCTTTTGACCGCGCATCGGTATTCTGACGGCGGGACTTTGGCGGGCGGCCTCCGCCGCCCGCCAAAGTCAGAATGACCGCCATAATGTTAATACTGCGATCATCTTTAGCACTTAACGTGCACTCTGGCTGAAATACAAAACAACATTTTGGACAACCTCTTCATGCATGAATTTGATGTGCATTTTACAATTACTAAAGGCCGATTGTCTGCATCATGGTGTATAGATTTATATTGACTGCAGTAAGACTGAAAAACATGGTGGGCAAGTTACTTATCGTTATGATATGTTTTAATGGAAACTGATATGTTATGTTAGGCTGCTATTTTTATCTAGTGTATTATCTAGGTGTTTTTAAGCATAAATAAAGTGTTTGGGACAGGAGCTGATCCATGCGACAGAGCTTATTTACCCTTGTTTCAAGTCGTAGATGTTGCAATATTTAATTTTTTTAGGCACAAGTCACTTTGGGCCTGATTCTGACCCCGGCGGTTCCTTACCGCCGGGGCCAGGGTCGGCGGGAGCACCGCCAACAGGCTGGCAGTGCCCCGCAGGGCATTCTGACCGTGGCGGTTTTGCCGCGGTCAGAAGTGGAAAACCGGCGGTCTCCCGCCGGTTTTCCGCTGCCCTGGGAATCCCCCATGGCGGCGCAGCTTGCTGCGCCGCCATGGGGGATTCTGACAGCCCATACCGCCATCCTGTTCCTGGCGGTTCTCCCGCCAGGAACAGGATGGCGGTATGGGTTCTCGTGGGGCCCCTGGGGGCCCCTGCAGTGCCCATGCCAATGGCATGGGCACTGCAGGGGCCCCCGTAAGAGGGCCCCACATTGTATTTCAGTGTCTGCATTGCAGACACTGAAATACGCGACGGATGCCACTGCACCCGTCGCACCTTCCCACTCCGCCGGCTCAATTCTGAGCCGGCGTCCTCGTGGGAAGGCTCTTTTGCACTGGGCTGGCGGGCGGCCTTTTGGCGGTCGCCCGCCAGCCCAGTGCAAAAGCCAAAATGCCCTCAGCGGTCTTTCAACCGCGGAGCGGTATTTTGGAGGGGGGAAGTCTGGCGGGCAGCCTCCGCCGCCCGCCAGACTCAGAATGACCCCCTTTATGATCTGACCTCTAAAGGCTGGTGAAAGTGTTACTACATGTCATTTCAATGTGTGCAGATGAAATGCATGTTATGTATTTTATGGTTTTCTTTTAAACCAAATATAGATTTATAGACTTAACTTGAGGTGCACCTTTTTAAGGTTAAACCCATCACAAGATTTTGTCATGGAGACAGTGACACGGCAGTGGCCAAGAAGATGGTTTAAATTCTGTTATGGGTTCTGCTGGGCCCAGTCATATCCTTCTTAATCAAGAACGTTTCTTTGCTAAATAAAACTATCA
Source organism: Pleurodeles waltl (assembly GCF_031143425.1). Lineage (NCBI taxonomy): Eukaryota > Metazoa > Chordata > Amphibia > Caudata > Salamandridae > Pleurodeles > Pleurodeles waltl. The sequence continues at coordinate 480,779,884 of NC_090437.1, read as the reverse complement.
ACCCGAAAGCAGCATTGACGAGCTGTGAGTCATCCCTAGGCATCGTGCCAAAAATATAGCCAGGATATGAAAGGAAATACTTAAGATAAAACCACTCAACTTCTACAAATCGGGAACTATTTTGGCTTCTGTCTGCCCTATCATTTTACTGCGCCAATACTCATCCTAGTATGGGTATGATGGAGCCAGCTGCAGGCAGAAGATGTTATTATGCATAGCTTCGAAACATTTTTGCTGGATGCTTTGTGAAATTATTGACAGCATTGTCCCTATTTTTACAGCCTTTGCCCTCATGATCTATGTTTGTTATGTTATGCTACTTGTTATGTTTTGGCACTTTGGGGGTTATTACAACTTTGGAGGAGGTGGTAATCCGTCCCAAATGTGACGGATATACCACCAGCCGTATTACGAGTTCCATAGGATATAATGGACTTGTAATACGGCTGGTGGTATATCCGTCACTTTACCGTCACTTTTGGGACGGATTAACACCTCCTCCAAAGTTGTAATAACCCCCTTTATGTTGTCTTATGTGCTATGTTGTGCTGTGCTGTGCTCTGCTGTTTTAGTTTATGCAGTGTTATGTTCTGCCATGATGTGTTCTGTTATGTTATGACGTCTAAGGGCTGGTGAAAGTGGCTATGTAGTGCGTTATGTGTTGTGTTATGGTTTGTATTGCATTGCCTTTTGTTTGCTGCCATTAATAAAACATTTAAAGGCTGAGTGAGCTACAATTTAGGGGTAATAAGAAATAATAATCGTAGTCATAATATGAAAAACAAATCAGAAAATGTAGTTCCGATCAAATATTAAGGCATTCTTTACTGTAAATTGTGCGGGGCTGGATTAAAGGGATTAAGGGCCAGATGTAGGAAAAATCTGGATTGCGACTCGCAAATTGCGAGTTAGATGTAGGAAAAATCTGGATTGCGACTTGCAAATTGCGAGTCAGACTGACTCGCAATTTGCGAGTCGCAATCCAGAATGCAGGATGGTGTCCCTGACACCATCTGCGACTTGCAACGGGGTCGCAAAGGCCCACCGCATTAATATTGATGCAGTGGGTCGCAACTTGCGACCCGTTTACGAGTGGCGGCACTCACAGGGATGGTGGTCTGCTGGAGACAGCAGATCACCATGTCTGTAACTGCTTTTAAATAAAGCAGTTTTTTTTTTTTCGTAAAGCAGCCCGTTTTGCTTAAAGGAAAACAAGATGCATTACAAAACTAAAAAATGAAACATTTTCGTTTCATTTTTCAGAGCAGGCAGTGGTCCATAGGACCACTGCCTGCTCTGAAAAAATGTTTTTCATGCCATTCACAAAGGGGAAGGGGTCCCCTGGGGACCCCTTCCCTTCTGCGAATGGGTTACCACCACTGCGACACTGGTGGTAACCGCCATTGCTTTGCGACCGCGTTCACGGTCCCAAAACAATACAGCATAGCGTTGCGACTCGCAATTAGGAACGGGAACTCTCTTCCTTATTGCGACTCGTAGTCCCGTTTTGCGAGTCGGTAACCAGGTTACCGACTCGCAAAACGGGGATTGGACATCGCAATGTACTTTTTGCACGTCGCAAACATCGAAATTCGCTGTTTGCGACGTGCAAAAAGTTTGGAACATCTGGCCCTAAATGACTAAGGGCCATTGCGGACACCAGACAGGATCTACGAGGCCAAGTGGAAGCGGTGGCAGTTGAGGTAGGGCTCCTCAGAGAGCATCAGAGGAAATTATCTATCAGAGTTGACACCGTTGAAAGTACTGTCACAACTACTAAACCTGAAGTATCAGAGCTGGTGAGCACAATATGTTTCCTCACAGCCAAGATTTGGGAGCTTGAGGCAATGGCGGAGGACTCAGAGGGACAGTCCCGCCGCAACAACCTCCTGTAGTTGGTTTCCAGGGAGGGCAGCGGAGTCTGACCCTGCCCAAGTCTTTGAAGACTGGCTGGCACGGACTGTGCCCCTCCCCCCCATGCAACTATCTTCTTTCTTCCAGATTGAGCGGCTTTACCTGGTCCCAGCCCACAGACCCCCGACAGGAGACCTTCCTCGCCCGTTGGTGGCCAGACTACTGAGCTACCAGACAAGGAAGCAATCCTTCAGGCAACTGGTTGGCTGGCCCAATTCAGTATGAGAATGCCGACATCTTCCCGGACTATACACTGGCAGTGCAGTCCCAACGGGCTTCCTTCCAGGGAGTGAAGGGAAAGCTCCGACTTGTTGGCTTTCAATATTGATTTTTATTCTCACAATAAATTCTGGCTAATGGTGCCAGCCACTTTTTTACTGAACCTACTGATGCCTGGGACTGGGTGGAGCAGCGCAGATATGAGGTGGGAATCCTTGAAGTAGGCTGGAGAAGAAGAAGGCCTGCTCAAACTGGATTCACAGAGCAGCTCGGGTCAGTGGACCTCCCACACCGGCACAGGCTAAAGAGGGCCAATCCGAGGCACTATCATCGGTGGCCTCCTGGTGGGTGGACCGGCATTTCCTCACACGCAGAGACTCCAATGACCCCCATTCGAAACCACCCTAATGGTGGTAGCACCATATCCCTGGTCCTCTTAGACTCCGTAGACAGTCAACCCCATGATATAGATGGCTAATTTGTAATAGTGGGAGACATTCCTGATCCCGGCATAATCCATAATACTCCGACCTGTGATCCTTGGCCCCCAGTTCTTCAACAGCATGCCAACTATCCCAGGGTGATAGTGATAAGCCCTTTTTCTGAGACTGTCGGGCAACAGTGGGGGTGTGTGGAAGAAATATCATCCTTCTATGATAATACCACTTGCATTATTAAGCTATTAAAGAGTTGAGAAATGGGTCTTTTTCTTCCCTTTGTTTACTTTACAATGGTTTCTGTTCTTGCGGTCCTATTCAGCTGGATTAGACGTTCTGGACAGCACATGCTCCCCTCTGCCATCTTGACAGTGACGGAAACTGTACCAGTGGAAGTGCCTTATAACCTCCCGATCATGGGGATGTTAGCTGACAGTTTAGGTAGTCATGTGTTCAGAGACCGCCCTGGGTTGGGAGTTAAAGGTGTTTTGTTCACTTTATGTTTTGTGGTTTGTACAAGGCAGTTGGGACTGGCCTGCTGCAGCGACATGCTTAAAGTGGAGGTCCCTAACACCACTTGGAGAGGGGCGGCCGCCCTCTTGGTAGCTGTGTCTCTCTGAGTGCTCCCCTCATCCCCCACTCCTCCCTCCTTGCCTAAATCTTATTCTGTGATGGCTAAAATAGGCGTAGTGACCAGGAACGTGCATGGCATGGGCACAAGTCACAAGTGGCATGCAGTGCAACAATACAGACTAAGAAGAGGGGTGCAAATAGCACTCATCCAGGAAATTCATATTGCTAAGGGCATGAAAACTCGCCTACAAAAACAATGATGCGATCAATGTGCTAGTACTACCTACTCTGGGTTCGCAAAGGGCTCTTTTGTCTGGAGTCCCATTTTAGTGTTTCGCTACAGAGGTGGACCATGAGGGACAGTATGTACAAGTGGACTAGCAGCTGGATGGCAGGCCTCTTCTTTTGAAGAGCATATACGCTCCAAACACAGCACAGTCAGCCTTTTGGCCCGTCTCTCCACTGTTCTTACCCATTGGGCCCATCTCCCCTGGATACTGCAGAGAATTTTTAACTGCATCCTCAACTGTCAACTCAACCGCTTGCACCCCCCCATGCCCGCCTCACCAGTTGTGGTGACGACTACCTACCTGATGCGATGGCATGTGCACTGGTCTCTTCCCGACAGCTGACGAGACATGTACCACGGGCCCCAGGAACATTCTTATTATTCAGCAACACATGAGCTGCATGCGAGACTGGACCTCATACTATGCCATTCCACCCTCCAGTTGCAGGTTGCTGGTACAGAATATCTTGGGAAAACTCTCTATGACCACAACCTCCTTCAGATCCATCTGGACTGGGGGAACCACTCAGCCCTTTCCCTGTTTGGCGACTACAGCCAGCCATGCTGGCAGTTCAGGCCTTTAGAGGGGAGTTTCGTGAAGCTATATTGCGCTACGTGGAAGATAACAGGCCGCTTGAATGGAAAGCTCTGAAAGTGGTGATTAGCAATCAATGTATACGGGCTGTCATGGGTGTCATGATGGGCCTGCGCCAGGAACTTGTGCAGACGAAGATGTCACTTGGGGCCTTGGAGGGGTTGGCCCGGTCCCACCCTGAGGAGCAAAGTGCCTTAAGAGTGGCACTGGAACACCAATCTCAGTTGGTTGAGCAGCTACGCTGTTTAGGCTTTTGAGCTTATATGCACGCCAAAGGGGATACATCAGGAGGCTTACTGGCTTGGCTCCTGCATAGTTTGATGTCTGTGTTACCAATCACTGTAATAAAAGAGGCCCCGGCATGATTACCTACCTGGCAGGCTGACATCCAATTGCCATTTACTAGGCACTATCAGCAGGTGTATGCCCTCCTGCTGATCAATAGATGCACATTGACAAGTTTCAAGATGGGCTTGATCTGTCTGCTGTAAGCCTCCTGGAAAGGGAGGAAATAAATGCTCCACTCACGATTCAGGAAATCCGGGGAGTCATGAGGAGGGTTGCCACACATAAGACACCAGGCTTCGATGGCCTCCCAGTTGAGCTTTAGAAAGCCTATGAATCCCAGTTGGCCCCAAAACTGTTAGAATTATGCCACACTGCCCTCACTGAAAGTCCCCTTCCATGGTCCCTTAGGGAATCCCTATTGGTGTCCCTACCCAAGCCTGAAAAAGACCCAATGGAGCTTACATCGTACCGACCACTATCAATGTTGGGTACGGATTACAAAATCCTAAGTAAGCTAGTGTTGATCTGTCTCTTTGAGCGTCTCCCATAACTGGTCCATCCAGACCACAACGGCTTCATTCCGGGGAGGTCCACCTTGTTAAATGTAAGAGGGCTAAACTAAGTAATAGAATTGGTTTCCACCCGATAGCCATATGCTGCCTGCCTGGTACTCTATCTAAATAAGGCATTTGATACTGTAGACTGGAGCTATCTTTTCACCACCAGAACAAAATTTAGCATAACTGGAAGCCTCCAGAGTATCACCTGACTATTCTATACCGACTCCATAGCCCAAGTTAAAATTGGCCAGCACATCTCACCCTCATTCCTGGTGAGCAGGGGGATCCGCAAGGGTTGTCCCTTTTCACCAATTCTGTTTGCTCTTGCAATGGAGCTGTTGGCGTAGCAACTCCGTCAACAGGGTCGGGAGTGGGGAGTGCCACTGGGAGTGGAAACACACATTGTCTCACTCTACGCGGATGATGTACTCATCTATGTCCAGGATATACGGAATGGCATCAAGGAATTGCGAGAATACTAATGAAGTTTCAGGAGGCTTCTGGCGTAGTGTTAACTGGGCCAAGTCATGTGTTTTCCCGATTGGTGTGAGGTGTCTCCCACAAGTGACGGTAGACAGCCACCAACTACAAAGGGAGCCCCACACATTTAAATACCTTGGCATGCGTATACACCATACCACACAAGATTTCATAGATGAAAATTTCACCAGGTCCATCCCCTCCCTGCGGCCCCACATGGTCTTCTGGAGCACTCTGCCACTTACGGTCCAAGGGCAAGTGGCTTTGTCAAAAATGATCATGCTCTCCCCGCCTCTCATACTATTTCCACCACCACCCTGTCCACATCCTGCACTATACCTTTCATGCCCTCCACGCAGTACTGGGTAGTTTCATGTGGAAAAGCGTCCATATAAAATTCAGCTGCCAGTTGACAGGGGAGGGCTGGGAGCTCCTAATTTTGAGTCCTGTTACATAGCGGCACACTTACAATGGCCTGCTCACTGGTTGGCAGGGAGATTTATTGATAAATTAGGGTTGTCCTCAATTCACAGAGTGCAAGCACTGATTAGTAGCCTGCTACTCCAACAAGCAGGCCCCCACAGGAGGCTTATAGCCTGCTGAGCGTCGCTAATGTCAGCCACCCTATGAGATTGTGCCTCATGCCAGACATCGTCCCCTATTCCCATGGAATCTACTTGGTGGCTATACAACCCTTTTGTGCATTCATAGGGAGAGGCAGGTTAGTGACTTGGGCTGCAGCAGGAGTGGGGACCCCGGGTGACCTTTCTTGTGACAGTGCTCTGATCCCCTTTGACCAGCTACAGGGGGACGTGAGTTGCCGGTAACGCACTTCTCAGCTTATGGCACGTTGACAACCAAAATGGGCATGTTGTGTCACATCACAGACACAGAGCAGCATCTGTTGGTGCACGTGGTTCATATCAATGGGGGGGCAGCCGTAAACTCATCACATGGTTCACAAGGGCACTGGTGCACACAACTCAAGACCCACTTGCTGGGAGCGAGACATAGGTCGTAACTTGACACCCAAAGAGTGGGACAACACCCTACAGTACCCGCGGAGATTGTCCCGCAAGGCTAAATTCCAATATATCCAGCATAATATTCTTCACAGAGTCTATCTAACCCCAGCAATCCCCCATAAAATGTTTGGGTCCTCCCACCACTGCCCCAGGTTCTGAACCCACAGTGCCAACATGGTGCACATGTTCTGGCACAAGGCAACTAACTGTTTTCTGGATTTAGCTTTATTGATAACTCATCACTCCTTAGCAATGTATTGGAAACAACCATGCTTCCAACCCTAAAGCAATGGTGCTCTGCGACACTAAAGTGGGGCAGGGCAGAGGGGGAAGCGCTGAGGCACAAGGAGGTGAAAGGACTGCACAGGGTTCCCATTGCAGCCTCGTGGGGTGGTATTCTGTGCAACCTTCAGACATTTAAGGATGTGTTGTAAGGTTAAACAGGGAGCTCACAAAGTAATGAGGCACAGCACTGTCACAGAGGGCTTTCTATTGGCTATAATCGCAAACGTTGTCACTCCTGTTGTTCCGCCACTGGGGATATACATTATACACCAGGTGACCTGGGAGCTCTAACAAAAATGATGATTGTGGTGAGATGTCATTGCGGAGGGGGCGGGCTATCAGGGTGGTTCGATTCATGGGTGTGATCAGGTAATTAAGTGGCAGGGGTCCTGGCCTGAGATGTTCTTTCATAGGTTATGAATGTTCTATTTCTATGTACTGAACCAGACACTCCAACCATTATGCAATTTGCAATGTCTGTATGCAATTTGTTTTTCTGTCACAGATACAGAATGCTCAACTGTACTGTACTGCTTGTGCAAAGTCTAACAAAAATGGTTCCAAAAGATAACAAGCATTTGCAATTCAGTGGGTCGTGCGCTTGCTCAAGTTAGAGCTATTAGCGTTTTAAACTCCTAACCAGACTTTTCTTGCCACATAAACTGAAAAGTAAAACAGTTTCACATAAGCGAGCCGACGGCCACCATAAGTGCAAAGCAGACACACAAAAAGAAACAGAAGTTTGCTCACAGTCAAACGTATCAGCAAAAGTGCAATCATCCATGTAACCGGCAAAAGTACAATAATCCATGTAACAGGGTTGATGTCATGCAAAGCGCTCAATTATTGCCCAGCGAGATCGCGCTGCCTACGAAATAAAAAGAAAAAGTAGTCCAGAAATCATACGGAAAGCATCGAGCCTCGTATGTTTTCAGTAGTTGGCCGGTGCACTCGAGGAGGGCTAAACACTGGAAAAGGCTTGACGTGCGCATGCCTTTCACTAATGAAATCAAGCGAATTTTAAAAGGCAAGCCCACGAACCAACCAAACTGATGGGCGTGGTTAAAAGCCCACAGAGAGATTACAACAGGGGCCAGAGTGCTTGGTGTGCTCCTCGACCCTAAAAATGGATTAAATGAATAAAAATCGAGATGCAGTGAATATTTGATGGGTGAAACAAAACAAGCTGTACAGCCAAACTAATGATATAGTTTGAACTAAATGAAAATGTACTTAATGTACCAACATGCTTTTACATTTTTACCATCCACCGCTTGAGATGGCTCCTCTCTCATTTCTCTTATTCTCCCTCCTCCTTTTGCCCTCTTATTTTGTGCTATCTCTATCTATTGTGTGACCATAAATCCAGACAGGGAGTACATTAATTGCTGTCTTTTTGGAATTATTTAGTCTCCAGTTTTTACTTACTGAAACCCAAATTGTATGAAAAACGGCATTGCTTACTGTGTCAGCTTCACCTGGCTGATGGACTTTTAAATTACCTGTACCTTTATTGTTGCTGGACCCCTTAGGCTCCTTACACTTCCAAGTATCGACATTTGGTGTTGGTATGTTTTTGGTTTATTGCCTTAAAATCTCAATTAAATATTTAGAACACAAAAATAACAAAATATAATAACTTTCTATTTGGTTGCACACATTGCAAACCGCTGATTTTCAAATAATGGTGAGTTACAACATCATTAGTCCAACCCCAACAACCATTTTGAAAGTAGCAAAATTATGGCACCTTTTTATATCAGCCATGCATTGGAGCTCCATTTCCATAATCCAGAAAACGAAAGTCGGTTGTCAGGACGCAAGGAGACACATCTTTGAAGATGGGTTGTAAAGGTGGACGAACAACAGATCCTCGCCCTTCTCTCCCGCCTCTCTTTCTCGTACCTAGGAACGATTTGCATAGTCAGTCACTCATCACCAAAGCAGACCATAAGACATTACTCTAGCTGAAAGAAGAATGGAAAGAGAAACTATCCTTAAAAATACAATTTCTTTCAATTCGGCATTCTACATAATAATGTACCTCATGCTTCTCAAACAAGTACCTCGTAAGCTACTCGTAGTGTTCCAGCTATTTGTAAGTTGGTCTCCGGTGTGCATCCCATTCTGCTAAATTAAAGCTTTTTGCTTGTTGAAGTAATTTATCTATACCACAAATGTGTATTCAAAATGAAAATGTGTCTATTTTCAGAACTCATAAGCTGATGTTTGGAGTAAAACTGCAGATTTTCCAAAATCTATTTAAAGCTTATAAATTGTAAGAAATTGGTTGAGGGGTGTGAAAACCCTACTCAATCAGCAATCACAATCTTTGTAAGGGTGAAGTTACATCAAACCCCAAATTAACCTGTGTTCAACCCTCTGGTAACCTTGCACAAAAGTTATCAGGCTTAACTTAGAGGCAATGTGTAGAGTATTTATGCAGCATTTCAAATAGTAATAAAGTGAAACACAACACAAGAAAATCCCACACCATTTTAGAAACAAAAAAGTCCCAAAAAGTACAAAGCACCAACTGTGGTTATCTGGTTGCAACGGACCGGGACAAAGTCACAAGTTCAGGCCGACCACGATGGAGCATGGGCCAGCTACACGGACATAGTTATGTCTATTGAACAAGAGTACCTTAAATCTCAGTTGCCGAGCTTTGCAAGGTCCTGCCTCGAGAATACATCGTGCAGCCAAGGTAATGCGAAGTCACAGAAAGGAAAAGCATTGTGCAGCAGTGGTTCCAGAATGATGTGAGGTCTTGCATCATCATCAAGGATGCCGTCAATGAGGGACATCTGATGAGAAGTCAAAGATGTGTTGAGTAAGGGCTGGTTCTGATGAAGCTGCTGGGCTTGTGATGCAGAGACCTGCATTGTCATTTAGGATGCCCCCGATGTAGGGTTCGCAATGCGAAGACCTGCGTCAACAATGTGCTGTGCAGTGGTGGTTTTAGGAAGCTGGGGCTGCGATGTGAATTCCTGCATCAGGATGCGTTGCACAGTGGTTCAAATGTGGAGTTTGGTGGGGTGATGTGCCACGTAGAGGCTGCCCTGTGTTGGTTCAGCTGGCACCCCAGTTGAGCTGTCAAAGCACTTTCAATCCACTTCCAAGGGTCCAGGAATGGGGTGGCACACATTCAGGGTAGGATTCACAGCAAACAGATTTCAAGTACTGGGTTCAAGGTGGTTGGAGCCTTCTGTCCTTGAGGCTCTAGTCAGGAGGCTAACCAACTAGCCTTTGGAGTCACTCTGGTGGTGCTAGGTTCAAGATGTGGGTCCAGTCCTTCTCACTCAGGTCGGAAGGCAGCAGGGCAGCAGGACAGCACAGCAAGACAGCAAAGTGGCAAACCTTTTTGCAGCAAAGCAGCATGGCAGTCCTTCTTCAGAATCTTCCACAGATCCAGAAGTGTATTGAAGAGTTGCGGTCTGAGGCCCAATATTTATATCTGGTGCCCACTTTGAAATAAGAGCAGTTTCTAGAGGCTCCCAATCCCCTGAGCTGTTAGGTATCCCCTTCCTTCCTGCCATGGCCTCAGCTTGTCTGGGAACACAAAAGACTAGCGACAAAGCCTTTGTGAGAGTGCTCAGCTAGAAACTTTGTGGTATGCAAGTGTGGTAGTTGACAGCCACCCGCCATTAAGGCAGAGGTGGACCATCCTACCAGCACATATGTCTCACTATCTGGGAGCAATACACAAAGACCAACTGCCAGCTACTCCTAGTCATGAGACCCAGTGAAAGGGTGTAAGAACCAAGTAATTTGGACAAGAAAATGACAACTTTAAAAAAGTGGCATTTTCAGAATTGTGAAAAAAATATTATGCTTAAAGTGGGGTTTTAATTATAACTCTTTAAACACAAATTTGGGCTGTCTACCTGCTTCCAAACTAAAGTTATCTTTATTAAATAAATTAAGGAAACCCAATGTTATCCTATGGGAGTGGTAGGCCTTTGCAGTAGTGAAAAACTAATTTAAGAGTTTTTCGCTACCAGGGCATGTAAAACTTAAAAGTACACATCTAACTTGTTAAATACATTGTACACTGCCCTCTGGGCTGTTCAGGGACTACTCTACGGGTGACATATGAATTAACAAGGAAAGTTTGAGCCTGGCAAAAAGTTTATTTTGTCAAGTCAAAATTGTAGTTTAAAACTGCACACAAATGCACAGACATGTTTAAAGGGCTACTTAAGTGGGTGGCACAATAATTGCAGCAGGCCCAACTGGTATAATTTAATGTACATGCCCTGGGTACATGCAGTCCAACTTTACTAGGGATTTACACTTTGATTAAATGTGTCAGTTAGGTATAAGCCAATCCCACCATGTTTAGGGAGAGAGCACAGGCACCTTAGCAATGGTTAGAAGTGGTAAAGTGCACAGAGTCCTAAGGTGAACAAAAATTAGATCAGCAAACATAGGTGTGGTGAAGGCAAAACATTTGGGGGAAGACCACCATAAGGCTGACAGGTTTAACATAAATTATATGGGGAGATTTATTACTAAAAGTTCTACTGTCAGAATAGGGGTATTGCACACGTAGAGGCATTCCAAATTGACAAAGCCTTTTTACATTACTGCTGGCAACTGTGACTTATGCATTGAGGTGATTGCACCTAGTATTCTTGCATATGGTGACCACTAATGTAAACTTGTATGTTGTGGTCACTATTACAACACTAATAATATACGTAGCTCCCAGTGATTCTCAACGAACATAAGTAGCAGCTCTTATTATGTAGACGATTGGAGACCCCTGATGTACCGTAACAACTAAAGTTGCATCACAATTCAGTGTCTGCAGTAAGCACAACATGTGGTCTTTCATTTTAAAAAGCACTGAACACCTGTGAACTTTGAATATAGATAGTCCAATGCAGTCCAGTCCATAGCACTAATCTACATGGCATCTGGGTGCTATGTGGAACCTCATCAAATGGTCCCCAAAGCCTATCTGACCCAAGAGTTTTCTCCCTTTGATTAAAATTTCCCACAGTTTATGATTATTTACTATCAATTAGAAATTAGTTCACAGGTATGCACCTACCAACTACTAGTGATAAATCTGTGCTCTCTCATGTGCAAAATCATGATTTTCACTGTTCAGAGCAGTCAGTCTTAACAAATAAGTTTGTAATCCATGTATTAGTTACTATATCAATACTCAAATAGGCAGCCAAGATAGTAAATCTTAAATTGGAGAGATAAGCTAGTATCTCTAGGTGCTCATCACTGCCCTCAATGCTTGATTCTGATTACTTTTTTAAATGAGAGATGATCTTTTTGGTTTCTCCATAAAAACAGAAATAGCAAGATAGCAAGACATGTAGAAAGTTGCCCTACAGTTACTAACCCCCACTATTTTAAACCAATTCAGCAGTGAAGTTTTATTTTAATAAATGTAAGGAAAAGTAACTTTCTAGAAAGTGACCCTTCACCTATCTGAAGTGTAATAAGTAGGCCTGGTTGATGCTTTAAGTACGTGAGCATAATTGGCATAATTTTAGTTATTTAATGTAATAAAATGTACATGAAATTACCAAGATTATACCATTGTTCCACACCGCATCATTTCAGAGACAGATTTCAACCCAAGATATACTGTTCGTTTAATTGGTCAAAGCTAGCATCATTTGAGGTAGATTTACTATCTGAACCAATTGTTCAGGTAATTTTTTAGCACAAACCTACAAACTTGAATAGAAGCAACAGGGTTTTGAATGTGGGCAACCTGAAATCACCATGGTACACACTACACACACAAACACACACACGTCCTGCCTTTAGAGCACACCCACACGCACACACACACACTTCTTGCCCTTAGAGCACACACACACGTCCTGCCCTTAGAGCCAAATTTTAGTGTGAGCAAAGACTTTTGCCATCATGAAAATGCCCAAGGTTAGCCCCAGGATCTTTTACTCCATTGTTTATGGCATATCCAGGCATTATTCACACCCACTAGCTAGTGCCAGTAATGAATGTGGCACCGACAGGCACCCACTTCAGAACACTGCTGGACCTGAGGAAGAACAGAAGCGGACTGGACCTGCTGCCTGTGACCCGAGAGAAACGCCGAAGGACTGAACCTGCCCCTTTTTGTACCCAGGGCAAATAAGTGGACTCCAAGGGTCATAAGGTTGACCTCCTGTTCAAGCTAAAGCTACAGGGATAAAACAAGCTACAATAGGCCTTGCCTACAATTTTACACCTGATCAATGGCAACTGGACCTGGTACCTGATGTTGGCCTCTGTCTGACACTCTATGACTCTCTAAGTGCTTCCCTGGTGGATTTAGAAGTGTACTGAAGTGGACTGATGTGGTGGATTGGGACTCAAAGGCCTAAGTCAGGAGATAAAGGGGGTCATTCCGACCCTGGCGGTAAATACCGCCAGGGCCGGGGTCGGCGGTAGCACCGCCAACAGGCTGGCGGTGCTCCGCCGGGCATTCTGACCGCGGCGGTACAGCCACGGCCAGAAGCGGAAAGCCGGCGGTGTACCGCCGACTTTCCGCTGCCCATGGGAATCCGCCATGGCGGCGCAGCTTGCTGCGCCGCCATGGGGATTCTGGCACCCCATACCGCCATCCTGTTCCTGGCGGTTCGCCTGCCAGGAACAGGATGGCGGTATGGGGTGTCGTGGGGCCCCTGGGGGCCCCTGCAGTGCCCATGCCGGTGGCATGGGCACTGCAGGGGCCCCCGTAAGAGGGCCCCACTTTGTATTTCAGTGTCTGCTTTGCCACTGCACCCGTCGCACCTTCCCACTCCGCCGGCTCCATCCGCGGAGCGGTATTTTGGAGGGGGAAGTCTGGCGGGCGGCCTCCGCCGCCCGCCAGACTTAGAATCACCCCCAAAATCTTTGACTAGGTTGAACCTCATTGGTGTACCCAACCGGTGCTCCATCGAGGTCAGCCACAAATTATGCCTAGGTTCCGGTCTACCATAACCACTGACTTTCATTAGCACTTGGTTCTTCTTGGTGTTAGTTGCACTTAAAACTTTTAAAAATCACATCTCCGATCCACCTTATTGGATTTTTTGTAATTTTGGTGTCATTTTGATAATTAAATTTTATTCAATTTTACAGTTCAGTTTTGGATTTTTATTATTTTGCATTTTGACTGTATTACTGTTTTGGTACTACGAAAATACTTAATAAATGGCACTAAATTAAGCCTGTCTGCTCTGTGACATAGCTACCAAGGTCTGAGCTTAGGTTAATTTAGGGACTTTGAGGGTTCATCCTGACAAAGACTTTGATTAATCCTTGAGGTGGATAGCCAAGTCTGGCCATACCCTAGGGCACCTAGGTCCCGATTTATGAGGGCCTAGCACCATTCTAACGCCACATTAGCATCATTTTTTATGCTTATGTGGCATTGGAGGCCAAAAATGCCACACCATATTAACAAAGTGGCGCAATGCCTGCATTGCGCCACTTTGTAACACCTTGCACCACATTATGTCTGCGCCAGGATGCATAATGCAAGGGGGGCGTTCCAGCGCTGGGGGGGGGGAGTGGAAAAATGGCGCAAAGAAATCTATGAAATTTCTTTGCGTCATTTTCATCAGCATTTTTTAACGCTTGCAAAGAGCAGGCATTAAAAAGAGGCTCCCGTTGTGTTCAATGGGCCTCGGGGCGCTTTGCAGGATTAGCGTCATAATTTTTTACGCCAATCCTACAAAGCACTGTACTAGCATAAAAAATAATGCCGCTAGTCCCCCTGACTACCGCCGTGGTGTGCCGTATTTTAAATACGGAGCACACTTGGTGGTGTTAGAGGGGCGCAAGAAAAGTGGTGCTGCACTCTAATGCATTACATCAAGCACACGAGGGCACCCACTGTTTTACATTTTTGTGTGATAATGATGCAATTATCCCCTACATTCATCGTTTTATGAAAACAATGTAATTTCGGTAGTACATGTCTTAACCAATATATGCAATTTAGTTTTATCTTTATTCAGTTTTTACCAGTTCATTGCCATCTAGTGTTGTAATGATTTAAAGAGATCATTCAGCTTCCTATAATCCAGAAAGGGATGAATGCTTTCTTCTTTTCTATGTAAGTGTGAAATTACGTACCATTAGAGATCAATTAGATGTGCAGGGATTTCCGCAATCCCACAAGTCATCTCTACCAGAGGGGCCAGCTGATCAGGACACATGACCAGAAACATCTGACTCTCTGAAAAAGAGGCAAATTAGGGCCCGAAGTTAATAATGACAACTGACTTTTTTTTTAGGGGTTTCAGGCAATAACCCGGGGTCAATGGTATGAAAAAAATCACTCAGGTGCAACAGCCAAGCAGAGCTGCTGTACCTGGATCTGTCCCATTTAATAACTGGCCCCTGAAGTCTCATTGTCTTGCCCAGGCTAGACACCATTCCTCTCGGAGAAGGTAAGAGAAATGATCTTGAATATAATTACGGAAAGTGAAAGTATAAATGTTTTACTTATCTCCTGGGGCATGGGGTTCCAGAGAAGGTATGTAATATTCATTCCTTCAAAGTCCCCTTCATCAGCATTGGGAGCTGTGAACTTTGATGTGAAGTGTGGCACTACGGTTTTTATATTTTTTTATTATTATTTTTCTATTTTTAGATTCCGTTTCTACAGATTTAGGGGCATATTTACAAGCCCCTGTCACCACATTAGCATCGTTTTTTTTACGCTAAGGTGGCTTTTCTGCCACGCCATATTTACAAAGTAGTGCAATGCTTGCGTAACGCCACTTTGTGACCTCTTGCACCACATGATGCCTGCGTCAGGCATAATGTATGCAAGAGAATGACCCGGAGCAGGGAGGCCTGAAAAAATGGCGCAGTGAAATTTACAACATTTTATTGCACCATTTTTTCCGTAATTTTTAATTCCTGCTCAGTGCAGGCGCTAAAATGACGCACCCAGTATATTCAATAGGCCTCCCTGTCCTTTGCTGCACAAGCATCAACATTTTTGATGCTAGTGTAGCAAAGTGCGCAATAGTGTCAAAAGTTTTGACGCTATTGAGCTAATGTCCACCATGGTGCGCCATACTGTAAATACATAGCAACCATGGTGTCGTTAGGTGCCGGAAGGGGAGGTGCAAGAAAAGTGGCATATCATCTATGATGTGCCACTTTCTTGTAAATATGTCCCTTAGTGTTTCTAGAACTGAGGGCCAGATTTACAAGAAACTGGTGCATCAATACTGATGCACCAGTTTTCTTTCATCGCCCCTGTCCCACCTAACAACACCATGGGTGCACCGTATGTATGATAGGGCGCACCATGGCACACGTTAGGCCAATAGTGCCAGAATATTTGATGCTATTGTGGTGCTTTGCTTCACTAGTGTCAAAAATGTTGACGCTACTGAAGTAAAGTGCAAGGAGGCCCATCGCTTAATATGGGTGCGTCATTTTAATGCCTGGTCTGAGAAGTTTAAAATTAGGCCAAAAATGCAATTAAATCTTGTAGGGCCTACTTACGCCGGAATGCCCCCCTTGCATACATTATGCCTGATACAGTTATAATGTGGCGCAAGGGATCGCAAAGTGGCGCAATGCGTGCAGTGGACCACTTTGTAAATATAGCGCAGCAAAAATTGTCTCCTTGAGCCACATTAGCGTAAACAAAAAATTAGGCTAGGATGGCACAAGGAGGCGCTAGGGCCTTGTAAATCTGGTCCTGAGTGCTTTTTGTATCTTTCCAATCTTGTTCTGTTACAAACCTTAAATGTTGGGGGGTATCTGTTTGATGATGACGTTTGAGTCCTGACAAGCATTCATTCGACTAAATTCTTTCATGGTACAAAACAACTGCCTTGTGCAGTTACCGAACTCATGTATACCTTTAGTATAATAGCTTTTCTTTATAACTTCAATGGCAAGTCGGTATAGATCATTCGATGCATTGACTTGGATATGTGCCACAGTTGTACCTCTAGAGTGACACTCTGTGATGCGCCTGCTCCCCTATTCTCCTCTTGAGTCGCTAGTATATTTGTAAAGATGTGCAATGAAAGTTTAGAAAAGGTAGTAATTTCCTCAGCAGTCCAGGAAGCTGCATATACCGCAGATAACAGAGACTGTTCTACTGAATCACCCTGGAGCTATTTTAGAACTTTTCTTAGACTCCAGTGGCCAGGGTGCCTTGTTTTTGTTAAAGGCCCCTTCAGGGGGACACAGGTGAAATCAAGAACGTGGTCTAAAACAAGGACGTGCAAAACTGAAGTCATTTCGGACTTAGCAATGTCAGAAACAAGAACCATCTCAAGGTTATGCACTTGAAAATGTGTAGAGTCAGTAAATGTTTGTTCAGTGCTTTGAGATGATCTAGGAGAGAAAAGAGGAAAGGATCATCAGCCTGCTCAGCCCAAATGTTACAACCTTCTATTGGCATGACTTGTCCTTCATGTACTTAATAGAGGGGAGTATATTATGTATATTATATTATGTATATTATTATGGCGATAAGGAAAGCCCTATTAAGCATATTTCTACTGTAAGCAAGGTCCCACACAGGAAGTCTGCATCAAGTGTTGCATACACGGGGTACTTTTGATGAGTAGTCTGGGAAATAACATTCAACCTGTGTGGTGTGTGGTGTGTGGTGTGATGTCGGTGGCATGCAAGCAGTTAAACTCTGTATACCTGAATCTAATCTTCCTGGATGCCTTATGGGGGTGGGCCAATATGTATTCCCACCACTTGTCCCTTAAATCACGCCCAATCCCCCACAAACTATCTCAGATTTGTCAACCTGGCAGTAGACATTGCTTGATGAGATTCATATAGACTCACTCCTATTGATCCCAGTTCTTCATGTCCAGTCCTGTCTAGCCACCGGGTAAGCCTCTGTAGCTGGGCTGAAGGTAGTACAGCTAAAAGTTAGGGGCCCTAAGGTGCCCTTCTTCCCTATGGCACCACAAGGTGGCTAGTGATAACCCGTGCCTGCCATAATTCCAGATCAATTCCCTCAGCAATACATTCACTGCCATGAACCAGGATTGTGGGATCCACATTGAGAGGTTCGCAAAGTGGTACAACCTGCATGGGAGCATTTCCATGTTAGATAAGGCAACCCTCAATATTATGAAACACAATGATCTCCAAAACTCAACCTTAGTGTGCCCTTCAGGGTGCAACCTGTAGGTGAAGTTGCAAATTGTCAGCATAGAACAAGACGAAATGCTTGCCATTCCTGATACAGCTCTGCCAAATGTAGCGCTAGCAGCAGTGCATGCGGCTTTTAGAAAGCAGCGGGCATACCATTAGTGCCAGGTGATTAATTGCATGCTAGGGCCCCGAGTGCCACTTTTATCTAGATCACAGTTATGCGGCCGCCCAGGATCAACCTGGTATCTTCAATGGAGTATTCCCTACATCCACAAAGTACTCTACCATCTGGATTGCCGGCAAATGTGGGAGTTGCAGGGTAGACAAGTCTACATCCACATCTGACATGCAATTATACTCTTCCCCTAGTATCCATGGAGTCTGCACCCTATCAGAGGACTGTTGCCAGGAATGTAAGGAACAGTACCTGCCATCTTCGAAGGATAGGTGCTGTCTAATGTAACGATGGTTCCATGCAGTCTCCCATGTAAAATAATGTAATGGCGCTCCCTGTCTATGCATGTATCATTGCATTCAAATGGGACACCAGGCCTTATCCAAATCAAGGATCCCCCCCAGTATTCAATGGGAATCTAGAGGCGTATACCTGACCCCCTGTCTTTTCAAATTGGCTATTTCTCAGCTCACCTGGTGTGTTTCATTTAGAATGGCTACATCCACTTTGCACCATTGAAATATGAAAGGACCTCATACTGCTTGGTCAGTGTGCTCCTGCCCTGTATGTTCCAGGTGAGGAACCAGTATTTGCTTGTATGATGTGCCAAGAGGTGTGGAGTGATCTATCCACTATTAAAACACGGTAGTGGGCTATCACTAAAGACATGTTGTCACCCACAACTACATGTGCCTGTGTTCCATACACAGCAACCCATCTAACCGAGTCAGTTGTGAGGTCACAAGTACTAAAGTTTCAGGCTGGGCAAAAACATAACAATAAACCCCAACTCATACATGCCAGGTCAGAAAGGCAGAGGCCATCTGTCCAATAACCCAAACTTTAAACGGAATCCTGTCCATGCTCTGATATCCTGTCCAAATGTGAAAGAAATAGAGGGGAGAGGCTGTAGTGCCCATATCATGTCTCCCGCTCCTCGCTTCATAGCTGCAGTACTCAAGGCAATGAGGGCCCAATGGTGCCCATGGAGTGCACTGGGGTTCCCCAGGTGTACCTGACCTCAATCGCCACAGTGGCAGAGTGCCACATCTTCTCCTCCACGAGGTTCAAGAAACAGAGATCATCTGCTGTTTTCTGCATCAGGTGTGCCCTCTGTGTACTTGGTAGAATGATTTTTTTGATACCACTTTCCTATAGTGTCAGTAGGAGGGAGTGATGGTGGCAGTGTCTAAGGCAGCAGACAGGTGGGGTTACTCTAGTTCTTTCCATCATAATATTCATTGTGTTCCAGATGGAAATCAGGGCAGATTCAGTATCTCACCCAGGGAAGAAACATGCCTGAATGTCTGAAAATAGATAATTTTTTTCCGGGAAGTTACACATCCTGTCAAAGGCAGCCCTTTCAAAGTGTTTTCTTCACAATGGCCATTGGAGGTTGGTCAGTAGCTGGTCCACTGAATCACATTGTTTCTTCTTGTTTGTACGATGTATGAGGTCTTGAGGATGGGAGGGCATATGCCAATATAGAGAATTCTTAAGGAGGTTTCAAGATGAGGTGGCAGTGGTTGTTGATTGAAGGTCTCAGTGGGAGGTTTACTTGGCTAGTTCTTTGAATTTGGAGAGCACAGGCTAAGTGAAAGATCTTATTTTTCTAGTATGCATATATATCCTAATCTTTGCCTCCATCAACTGGATTTGGGTGTGCTGCTCTTGAGGTATGGTGCCACATTTTCTTATTAAACGAGGTGACCTGCAATTACTTCTTAGAAAGCATATGAGCATTTGATAGTATCCTCTGGGATACATGCTGGGCTCATTTGGTGTCAGAGATTGGTGGGAAATAATTGTGTCTTTATGCCTTCTATAGGGGTGATCTATTAAATTGTTAGAGGTGTGTTTCGTCATGTTGGTCATTTGGTTTCTTCCAGTGGCAGATTTCTATCTTCACTTTCTTTATCTCTGGTTTGAGCCATGGGGTATTATAGCAATAGATACAGCACGTGGGCTTCTTGAAAAGAAAGATTTGGCTGAAGCCTTTGGAAAGCCAATCATAGGCTTTTATCTGATTGGTAGGTGAGCTGGCCAAGAGCTGACTGTTAGAGGTCATGAGGCCCAGTTTGTACCATTAAATGTAAGTGGTCTTGTTGGTCATTGTTGTTGTAGTCCTTATTCTCATTTGGAGGTGGAAGCACGAGTTACTGGGTTAAGAATGTAGCAATAAGAGCCCTTTACTACTGATGCCCTGAGGCTTAATCTTACTGATAAGTCCCAAGTACAGCATTTGACCTTCAGGGTAGTGAAGTCAAGTAGCCAAAGTGCTACTCAGAGAGATGGTGTGAGGTTAAAAACTCAAAACTCAGTAAACTAACCATTGCATATTAATAGCTAAATGCCCAGTCAGTGTTTGATTTTAGAAAAAAAAGTACTTTACTCAAATCCCAGAGAACATATTAATGTATATATTACCATAGAAGGCAGTACATTTTCATTGTGGGCTACCAATAACTTGAAGTGATCAGTGGAAGAAAGTCTAAACTGTTCCTGTGAGTCAACCTCTATGGTGCTCCATTCGCAGCAATTCCTGATTACTCTCAGTAGTCCACAGCTACCTGGCACTTAGGCCCTGATCTAAGAAAAGTGGCTCTGCACCCAGTGAAGCACCACTTTTCTTGCAATATATTACCGCCCCCCTGATGCCACCATGTCTAAGATACGGTGCACCATGGCAATAGTTAGGGAAACTAGCATCAACATTTTTGACACTAGTTCAGAGCTGTACAGGACTACCATCAAAAATGTTGGCGCTAGTCCTGCAAAGCCTATTGAGCCCCATTGTAAGCAATGGTGTGCCTCCTTTTAATGCCTGCTCTGAGCAGACGTTAAAAGTGCCTAAAGAATGACGCAAAGAAATCTTTTAGATTTCTTTGCACCATTTTTTCAGCCCCACCCCCCCAATGAGGGAACGCCCTCTTAACATACATTATGCCTGGCGCAGGCATAATGTAGCACAAAGGGTTACAAAGTGGCACTGATTTATGAGCCCCTAGCCCCTCCTTGCGCCACATTAGCATCATTTTTTTTACGCTAATGTGGCATAACAAGCCCAAAAGCAACACTAAATTTACAAAGTGGCACAATACAAGGGGCAGCGCCATTTTTCTTAAATCAGGCCCTTAGTGTTGTAACAGAACTTGGATAGACATTAATTCCTTCATAGCCTCTGTCCACGGATATACACACTCCACTCAAACTGCAGAAACACATTGGAATCTCTGGGCCTCACCCTCACAGAGCTGTGCTGCTTCTTCCCAGGTGCTGCATTGGACAGCTTTGGCTCATCCCCCCTTGGCTGCTTTACAGATCCTTTCCTGATCAGCATTCCCATTGTGCAAGGGCACCTCCCATGTCCCTGCTGAGCAGTTGGTCAGCTCTCTTCCTTGAAGCACAGTCCAGACAGTCCCTCATGGCACTCTCTGATGGTGTTCTTAAGGTTTCTGCTCCTGCTCTTGGGGAGCTGGCAGTAAAAAATACCTCCAATCCTGGAGACCAGGACCTTTCTCTACCAGCACTAAGATCTCCACACAAGTGGCAACCGAGGAACTTGGTAACCACTAGTGTGGAGACCCTGATGATGGTAAAAAAATGTTGCCATGTCAGCTGCACATTTCTGTCCCATTTTACACAAAAGCTGCATACAGTAGTTATACAATCCAAGAGTCAGCTCTGAGACCAGTTCAGGGCATGTTTACCCTTCTCCTTATTTCACTCACATTAGTCCAGTCAATGTCTTTGTTTTAGATCAGAGAAGGAAGATGGGAAGTAGCTGGGGATCTCTCTCAAGAAAACCCCAAAGCAAGGGTAACAACACAAGGGAGGCTGCCCCACTTAATTGTTAACCTGGATACCACTTCTGGTGAACAATGGGCCAGGAAAGAGCACAAGAAACTCCCAAAACTAAATAGGAGCCCTCTGTCTCTGCTCCTACACACCCATAAGACTGACCCACTACAAAGTATTCCCAGAATGTTTTGCAGTAGTCCTGTAATCCACATCTACTATATGAGCTCTCTGAAACCTTCATCTTAGGAACTGCTTGGATATAGCAAATACAATATGGACTACCTGTTAGAAATGGGATCTTTGGTTGGCAGTCAGGTTACCCCCTAACCTCCGCTCACAACCTTGGTAGCTTGGCATGAGCAGAAAGTCTTAACCCAGAGATGATGTGTAAAGTATTTGTACCAACACACACAGTAATACAGTGGAAACACCACAAAATGACTCAACACCAGGTTAGGCAAATAGCCAATATTTATCTAAACATAACAAGACCAAAATGAGAAACATTCAACATACACAAGAAAAGTTATGAATTTTCAAAGAATGAACACAAAAAATAAAGCTTAAAAACACAAATGCTTTGATTAGGTGATATCACGGCTTGGCACAGAGTCATTCCCAACACTCCGACACCAACGGCACCAGGCATGGAGTCACATGGACCCCCAGGTGCAGTACCTTGTGAAAGTGAGAAAAGAAGCCAGTGCACAGAGGCCGGGATCGCGGTGTCGCTGGATCCGAGGCTGCGTTGGTTCTGGTGCAGCAGAGTGAAGAAGCAGACACAACACGAAGAAGCGTTGGGTCCTTGCTGTGGAGCGGTGGAGGTGAGGCAATGTCGGTGAGAAGCGCTGGATCTGTGTACTTCCGGCCGAATCGAAATGCGGTGGTCACGACGTGGTGGGACGACTTTCATGGAGTCGCAGACTTCAACAAGGCTGCAGTGGCGTCAGGCCTGCAGGGTCGTCACACTCCAGCAAGGAACATGGCTTCGGTTGCAGGCGTCATCATGGGATTTGGCAGCGGCATCAGTCCGGAGTCGTCCAAAGTCGGTTTTCTTGGATCTTCTTGGTTTTCCACCAGCTTCTTCTTTCAAGGTCCCAGGGACTGGATTAGGCACCATTTGGCAGGGCAGGAGTCTAAGCAGAGAGTCCAGGTGCTGACAGAGAAAGTCTTTGATGGCCCTGGGACTTCAGAACAGGGGTCAAGCTCAATTCAAGCCCTTGGGGATTCTTCTCAAGCAGGAATATACCACAAAGTCCAGTCTTTGTCCCCTTTCACAGGCAGAAGCAGCAACTGCAGGATAGCCCAACAAAGCAGAGTCACAGACAGGAGCAGCAATTCTCCTCAGCTCTTTAGCTCTTCTCCTTGGTAGGTGTTCCTCTTGAATCCAGAAGTGATCTAAAGTCTGGGGTTTTGGATCCAATACTTATACCCTTTCCTGCCTTTGAAGTAGGCAAACTTCAAAGGAAAGTCTCTGTTGTTTACAGGATCCTGCCTTGCCCAGGCCAGGCCCCAAATTCACAACAGGGGGTTGGAGACTGCATTGTGTGAGGGCAGACACAGCCCATTCAGGTGTCAGTCAAATCAAATCAAATCATTAACATTTATAAAGCGCGCTACTCACCCGTGCGGGTCTCAAGGCGCTAGGGGAAAGAGGGGGTTACTGCTGCTCGAAAAGCCAGGTCTTTAGGAGTCTCCGGAAAGCGGAGTGGTCCTGGGTGGTCCTGAGGCTGGTGGGGAGGGAGTTCCAGGTCCTGGCCGCCAGGAAGGAGAAAGATCTCCCACCCGCCGTGGAGCGGCGGATGCGAGGGACGGAAGCGAGTGCGAGGCCAGAGGAACGGAGGAGGCGGGTGGGGACGTAGAAGCTGAGGCGTCAGTTGAGGTATTCCGGTCCCTTGTCGTGGAGGGCTTTGTGTGCGTGGGTGAGAAGTCGAAAGGTGATCCTTTTGCTGACTGGGAGCCAATGCAGGTGTCTCAGGTGTGCGGAGATGTGGCTGTTGCGGGGTACGTCGAGGATGAGGCGTGCCGAGGCGTTTTGAATGCGTTGCAGGCGATTTTGGAGTTTGGCTGTGGTCCCAGCGTAGAGGGTGTTGCAGTAGTCCAGGCGGCTCGTGACGAGGGCGTGGGTCATGGTTTTTCTAGTGTCAGTGACCATTCATCCCTCCACTCTAGCTCCTATGGCTCATCAGGATATGCAGGCTACACCCCAGTTCCCTTTGTCTCAATGTCTAGAGGGGATTCACAAACAGCCCAACTGTCAGTTTGACCCAGGCAGGAAATCCGCAAACAGGCAGTCACAGAATGGTTGAAGGAAGAAAATGCATACTTTCTAAAAGTGGCATTTTCAAACTAACAATCTAAAAACCAACTTCACTAAAATATGTATTTTTAAGTTGTGAGTTCAGAGACCCCAAACTCCATATTTCTATCTGCTCTCAAAGGGAAACTGCACTTTAAGATTTTTTAAAGGCAGCCCCCATGTTAACCTATGAGAGAGATATGCCTTACAACAGTAAAAACCGAAATTGACAGTATTTCACTGTTAGGACATGGAAAACACATCAGTACATGTCCCACCTTTAACACTGCCTCTGCCCATGGGGCTACCTAGGGACTACCTTAGGGGTGCCTAACATGGATAAAAAGGGAAGGTTTGGGCCTGGCAAGTGGTTACACTTGCCAGGTCGAATTGGCAGTTTAAAACTGCAAACACAGACACTGCAGTGGCAGGTCTGAGCCATGTTTACAGGGCTACATATGTGGGTGGCACAATCAGTGCTGCAGGCCCACTAGTAGCATTTGATTTACAGGCCCTGGGCACCTCTATTGCAATGTACTAGGGACTTACCAGTAAATCAAATACGCCAATTATGAGAAAAGCCAATTACACATACAATTTCACATAGGGAGCACTTGTACTTTATCACTGGTCAGCAGTGGTAAAGTGCCTAGAGTAACAACAACAGAAAAAAGAGAGTTCACCACACAACAACAACCTGGGAAGCAGAGGCATAAAGTTAGGGGAGACCATGCCAAGGATGGCAAGGATGTATCACACATGCACCAAATTTGAATCCTCTACACACGCAGAAAGGTACACACACATACACACATCGTCTATACCCAAATGAATGGTGCAAGGATCTAGTTACAAAGGATTGGCAGCCACATTTTAAAATGTGGGTGAGGTCAGAAGGTGGCTCTCCCATAAAGGGTCAGGTAAAAAGGCTGCCTTGCTACTAAAATCTTCAACCTGCTACTGCTGCCTTCTACAGCCTGGTGGCACTGGTTTAAGGAGGGCACACATGATGTGCCATTCTTGTCCACAGAGCCCTGCTCTGGTGTTCTATCTGTGTCACTAAACTTACCTCCAGATCACATGCAAGATGGTTGTGTGCTGAGATGGGAGTCAAAAACCTATGTTTGCTACAATGAACTTGAGGAAGGCACACACACTCTACAGAACCATGCAGAGGACCTTTCACCATCCTATCAACAACAAAGGAGATGAGGTGGTTGTCACTCTAGATGATGGGGAGATTTCCGGTTACTGTGATGGGTGTAGGCAAAGAGAAAATTGTGGTCAGCTTCCTGTATAGGTCCAAGGATGAGCTGGAGAGCATGTGTGTTGGAATGACAAAGCTGAATGAGAACAGCTGGGGTATGCAAAAGGTAGAATTTTTAGGGATGGAAGTCCTTTTTGTTACAAAACATGGAATAGAGATTTGAGTGTTTTAGGGGGGACAAGAGAGGCAGATGGATTTTGTAGGTGAGGAAGAAGAGGCAATAAGCATTATAAAGTGCAGAAGGAAAAAGATGTCAATAGTAGGAAGAGAGGAGATGTGACAGAGGAGACTGTAGGGTTTCAGCTGTCAGGGTTGGAGGGATGAAGAGGAAGTATAGCCGACAAAAGGAAGGAGCACAAAGCAACACGAGGGTGGCAGGTAGGTTAAAATGGGGGAGGTTTACCCAGCAGAGAGACGAGACCTTATGAAGCATTTACTGTGTCTCCCTCACAGCTCCCCTTTTTTTCAATCTGGCATATATTGAAGTTGCTCGTATTTCTATTGGTTAACCATACAAACAAGTAAATACACATTTGGGGGGGTTAGAAAATGTTTGAACTCAACCTAAGCAATACATTAAGCATACAACAAAGCTAATGTCCCTCAAAAAAGACTGCCAATTGATATCTCCCATTATCATGACCGTGTAAATCTTCAAATCTCTCAAAAGGTGTGAAGATTCCATCTGCCCTGATAAAATTGTCAAGATTCCCCTTGACATATGTATTTTCTGGAAGCGTAGGCTGTATGGTTTAAAGTCACATGTGCAATGCCCATGGGACAACCTGCTCTTCATTTTAACTATTCTGTAATCTGGTGTAAGAGACCTGTGTCACTTGGTCACTACTTTATGGAACAGTGACGTGTTGCCACAGACAGAGTGGTAGGTTCTGTTAATGTTTTATGACCACGCACAATGACAACTATCCCTATGCTAGGCTATGATAAATTAACACTTGGTGGCAGATCACAGGCAGAGCTTTTTCCTGACCCCAACTGTGAGGACTGTCTACCCCCAACACAGGGGCAAATTAGACCCCTTAATTCCCCATGAGCATCTGATGCAGCTGCATGTGAGTTTGCGTGTGCGTGTACATGAGATACCAAGGTTGGAGTGCCCATATGCCTGCAGCCCATAAAGGGGTGTTCTATAGGGTTAGTGATATCTCTCACTTTCTTGTAAATTTCACTGTGCTTCTCCGTTGGATTCCCCTTTTCTCTAGAATTCATTGTATACTTAAGTGCACTGTTTGCCATAAAATATGCATTTCCGGCAAATAACTTGTTCTGTTTGAAACTACAAACCAGTTAAAATAATGCAGATCAGTGCATGACCTGAGAGACAGACACACTGAGACAAAGCCTTTGACCTGATATACAAATGACTGGGCTGATGCCCGACACCCTCATCTTGTGCTTTGTTCTCAGAGCAGTGATTGTCTACCTAGAACACAAAAGTGGTAAGGTGGCAGTTTCACTACCATATGGTTGACAAGAAGTTATGGCTACCTGAGGATAAAAGCACTATGCAAGGTTTCGTTCCTCCATAACTTTTTGGGAAAACTTTGAATTTGATTGAGGCAACATGTGACTCTGTGATAAGTTTTCTGAGAGGCGATCCATCACCATGGTGAATACAAGCACCCCGACCCAGGTGGGGCCATTTGTGACCCTAAAAGTGGCACACTTTGTGACAGCTTGTCACCGCAATGACACCATGTGACCAAGGCCAAAAGTGTACCTAAAAGCTACAATCTGAAAAGTATCAAATTCAAGTTTGTCAGAAGATACAGTCTACCCAGTAAACCCATGACCATTGGCAACGCCAACATGCCTCTTTTTCTGTTGGTATAGTGGAGACCCACCAGCACTGTCTGTTCAACGCAAGCATAAACACTTGTACCTCTGTAGGATGGCTGCCATTGCCCCACTTGACATCCACCACTGAAAAACCGTGTACTACTGTGCTTGATTCTGCTATCTCTAGGGACTCAGAAGTCCCTTAAGACTGCAGAGACTCTTTACTCTCTCCAAACATTCCTGAGAAACCATGAACAGTAAGATACATATGCCACAGTGCTGTTAGAGAAATCAGGCTGTGCGCTGTGTTTGTTTTTAGGGTTCCTTCTATAACTTTAACCCTGATTTCCCACACACATACCCAGAGATCCATTTCTGTCAGAAGGTCTTAGATCTGTATTTATTGTCAGACCCCCAAGTCACTTGAAGACATATAGGGGATCATTCCGACCCCGGCGGGCGGCGGGCACTGCCCGCCGGGCGGAAACCGCCCAAACACCGCCCCGCGGTCAGATGACCGCGGGGGGCATTCCGACTTTCCCGCTGGGCCGGCGGGCGATCTGCAAAAGATCACCCGCCGGCCCAGCGGGAAAGCCCCAGCAAAGATGAAGCCGGCTCCGAATGGAGCCGGCGGATTTGCTGCGGTGCGACGGGTGCCAAGCAGACACTGAAAATCTTGCTGGGGGCCTGTTAGGGGGCCCCTGCACTAACCATGCCAGTGTAAACCGCCAGGAACAGGCTGGCGGGAAGGGGGTCGGAATCCCCATGGCGGCGCTGCTTGCAGCGCCGCCATGGAGGATTCCTTTGGCCAGGGGAAAACCGGCGGGAAACCGCCGGTTTCCCTTTTCTGACCGCGGCTTTACCGCCGCGGTCAGAATTGGCCAGGAAGCACCGCCAGCCTGTTGGCGGTGCTTCCGTGGTCGTTGACCCCCATAGTCCCTCATTACAACCCTGGTGGTCGGTGATAAAGCAGCGGTAATACCGCTAACTTGCTGGCGGTAACAAAAATGGAATTATAACCACAGTGGAAACCGCTCAGACAGACAGCTACTTTAACACACTGACCGCCACGGCGGAATCAACAAGCACTCTGGTGGTAACCGCCAACAGCCAGGCGGAAGACAATGTACCGCCCACACTATTACGACAGGCCTATCCTCCGCCTTTTCTGGGGCGATACCAACGACATCAAAAGCACGGTGGAAACAGAACACAGAAGTCAAATGACTCACCTCTGGAGATTCAAGGACCAACCACAACGCCATGGAGCCCGAGCTGCACATATTTCCGATGCGCATCTACCTTTTCCTGCATTGTGAACATCAACGCCGGTGAAGACAACCACAGTGAGTACTGCTGCCTAGCACACAAGGGAGGGCGGAGGAAAAAGAGAGAGTGACACACACACGCAACACTCCCACCCCCACCCACACCCCTAACAGCATACACACCACCAGAAGCACAAACATTATATATCCACCCCATACCCCTCAGGAATAATGCCAGGACAAAATGATTGGAAGAAAGTGACTAATACGATAAAATAACATGAATATCAAAATACAAACGTATATACATATTTACAAATGTTGGGACACTGCCCAGTCCTCAATGTCCATGGGCCACAGAGCCACATCACATAGGCCAAGGCCCCCACCTCACTCCTGAAACAACGCGGAGAGAACACTGCAGGGGCTTCAGGTCAAAAATACACAGGCACCTCAGGGGGATGGCGAATGGGGGGGCACCACCAGGAAGCTTCCATCGGAGGAGGTCCCCTCCAGTCTCCGCCGTGATGCTCCCCTCGCCCTCCGTCCCACTGGTGCCCTCACCGTCGGTGGATTTGGCATCCTGGGCCCTGTGGGATGCAGCTCTCCCCGCTGCCTGTTCCTCTGCTCCTCCGCCAGATAATGCTAATGCACATAAGGACAGGGTGACAAAACAAAAAGGGGGGAGAGACAAAAGATACACTTGGTCAATGGCGGCAACACCACCACCATTGGCATACACAACACACACACAGGGAACAGCCCTATGCACTAGGCAATGCACTAACGGTCACATTGCTAGTCACCAGCCCATGGACACGGATGCCAATTGTAGCATACCTGAGACCCACAGACCCCTGCCCAGTAGTGGATGCCTACTAGCTTGGTTGGAGGACTTTCACATCAGACCCTGCCCAACATGGGCCCTACCCTGCAATGTCCGGCATGGCCTAGGGACACCCACACGCCTACATTCCCCACCCGGATGCCACCCCATCACACGCAAGTAGCATATTGGGACACTGTTCTGACTCCCTTGTGGCTACTGTGATGCCCCCAAGCGCCCATCCAGCTCCAGATAGGCCACCGCCAGTATGCGGGCCATCAGTGGGGGTCAGGGTTCGTCGGGCACCCCTTCCTTGTTGGGAGGCCATCCCCAGCTGGGCCTCCACCGTCTTCCGTGCCCAGCGTCTCAGGTCCTCCCACCGTTTGCAACAGTGGGTGCTCTGCCTGCCATAGACCCCCAGGGTCCACATGTTCTTGGCGATGGCATGCCATATACCCTTTTTTTGATGGGCGCTGACCTGCAGGGAAATACACATAGGAAAAGTTATCAGTCAGACCATCCTGCCTGTTACACTCATGGCCCACCATAGCCCTCATATTCCCTTACGCACAGACATTGCCCACCATACATGCAGCACGCAGCCCAGGGCCCTTCCACCAACCCTCCCCCCACACAAGGCCCTCACACACAGCACTCCATGTATTCATGCTCCATGCATCGTGCTCACAGTGTACTCACCTGTTGGTCTGGAGGCCCATACAGCATTAGGTACTGGGGAAGGACCCCATCCACCAATCTCTCCAACTCTGCAGTGGTGAAGGCAGGGGCCCTTTCCCCAGTGACACGAGCCATAGTCGGTTCCAGACACAGGTCACCGCAGCATTTGCAATGTAGGTCTTCCCCTGTTGAAGGTCAGGTAGCAAGTGAGTGAACAGATATAAAATGGTGGTCAAGTCCACGGTGGTGCCGGCATACATCACCATTGGCCACTGCAACCCATAGGGCCCAATGGCATCCAATGAGGAGTTGCACTGCGGTTCTCTACCTCCTCCCGCAATGGTGCACAACATAATTACCTCAGTTCCACATGTCCCTCCATACAGGACAGGCGGACGCCATTTAAGTGGGGGGGCAGGTCATGGCACCTAACTGCGTCACAGCACACAGCACACATCGGCACCATTTGCGCCTATCCCACAATATACTGTTACAGTCACAACATGCAATGCAGTGTAGTATTTCGGAATATGGAATACTGACAAGCTGCTCACCGTTTGGCCCCTAGATTGCAACCGTGGCGGATGAATAGGAGATGGAGACATCCTCCCTGTACAGACTCCTGGTGGACTTGGCAACTATGGAGGACAGGCACATTATCCTGACCTATAGACTGGACAGGGCCACAATCACAGAGCTGTGTGCCCAATTGGAACCTGACCTGATATCTGCTATCCGTCAGCCCACTGGGATCCCACCTCTTGTGCAAGTGCTATCTGTGCTCATTTCCTGGCAACTGGCTCCTGCCAAGTGACAGCCAATGTTCTCAATAGTGCGGGCCAGAGTGTTGTCTGCCCTGATTAAACACATGCACAGCTACATCGTTTTCCCCCAGGTGGAGAATTTGGCCACAGTGAAAGCTGATTTCTATGCAATGGGACATATCCCCAACATTATTGGGGTTATTGATGGTACACATATTGCATTTGTCCCCTCCCCCCCGGAGAAATGAACAGGTCTTCAGAAATCGAAAGAGCTTTCACTCCATGAATGTGCAGATAGTGTGCCTGGTAGACCAGTACATCTCCCCTATCAATGCAAAGTATCCTGGGTCTGTGCATGATGCCTTTATCCTGAGGAATAGCAGCATCCCATATGTGATGGCTCAGCTCCAGAGGCACTGGGTGTGGCTAATAGGTGAGCACTGGTTCCTACCCAGTAGGTGTTGGTGTATAGGTATGGTGTGGGCCCTAAGGGTTAGTGTGTGTCTAACAGTTGTGTCTCGAAATTTGCAGGTGACTCTGGTTACCCCAACCTCTCATGGCTACTGACCCCTGTGAGGAATCCCAGGACAAGGGCAGAGGAACGTTACAATGAGGCACATGGGCAAACAAGAAGAATCATAGAAAGGACATTCGGCCTCCTGAAGGCCAGGTTTCGTCATCTTACAGGTGGATCCCTGTACTACTCACCAAAGAAGGTCTGCCAGATCATCGTGGCATGCTGTATGTTGCACAACCTTGCCTTAAGTCGCCAGGTGAATTATCTGCAGGAGGATGAGGCTGGAGATGGGGGTGTGGCAGCAGTGGACCCTGTAGACAGTGAAGATGAGGAGGCAGAGGATGAGGACAACAGGAGTGCAATAATCTGACAATGCTTCCAATGACACACAGGTAAGACACTGTAAATTCACTTTACATTGACAGTATTGTGTTTGACATTGTCACTGGCAGGCTGGTTTCCTACTTCTATGGCCACTTACTGTGCCCTTTGGCATCTCTATTTTCAGATATTTGTGCCCAACTATCGCTCCTGGTGTGTTGACTGCAGCCAACTACAGGTCTTTCCTATATATACGTTACTGTACAGTTGTATTGCAGTGTTTAAAGCTTGTGAAACTAATACATAGTTCAATCATTTGACAGACTCCATACTTGTATTTATTCAAATGGTGTTTATTTAAGTGCTAATAAGTAGAGGGTGATGTGCAATGGGCTGGGGTGTTGGTG